>NC_045639.1:99889429-100189488 GCF_009829145.1 Chiroxiphia lanceolata
TTGTGATGAAAGCCAAAAGAATAAAAGTTTTTAGGAAGGAAATAGGCAAATTTATGGAGGACAAGTTCATTGGGGACTACTCAATGCAAGGGTCAGATTTGACCTTTCCTTGAGCACTACTGATGACAGCCAACAGCAGCTTCCTGGAGTGGGTTGGCTCTTGTTCTGGTTCAGCATCTTCAGTCCTATTCTCTTGAATCCCCTTAGTGTTTGATGAAACATGGCTGTCCTGAGATATTCTTTTCTTTTCCATCTATTTTTCCAGATAAACCTTTAGTGGGTCTAAACCTGTGCAGAACGCACGTCTTATGTACAATATGAGTTTTGTTCCAATCTACCAGTTCCCCCTTTTTTGTAATTTTACAGTCTATTCACTGAAGTCTTTACATACAAGCTGTAGCCTAAGCTGATTGGAAAGATTATTTGCTAGGTATGTCATCAAAGATATAAATAATACTTTCAGGTCTCATGCTTGAAAAAAAGACACACCTCTTCTATTTACCGAGATTGCAAACATTATATTAATATTAATTGCAATGAAAAAAAAAAATCACACTTTACACTTAGACAGTGCCAAGTTTCAAAGAATCAGAAATTAAACAGACCAATGAAGTTTTTGTCTGCAAGGCAGGTTCAGTGTAGGCTCCTTGATGTTCATTTTCCATTGTTTCAACCATTTCTCCTGGTGAATTGTTTTGCATTCAGAAAATGAAATGTGAATGAAAAAATGAAATGCTTGAATCTGTTATTACACTCATTGCAACATAAGTTTTTAGTGGTTTTAGAGATATTGGTTTTATCTTACCTATTTGGCAGAAGAATTGCTTGGAAAAGGTGAGAAGTGGATGGAGACTAAGACAGCTCAGTCTGCTGAACCATGAACTTCATTTTCTTGACTCCAACTTTCAGAGCCATAAGGAGACATAGTAGGCTGTCTGAAAGAACACTGTTGCCCAATTATTCCATCACCAGAATGGCAATAAAAGTAGTATGCATATTAATTACTTACTGACTACAATACTGACTGAATACAATATGTGGCTCTTGTAAATACGTGTCATTACACTGTTTCATGGTTCTTAAGTATTCTAGATTTTCCTCTAAAAGGAAGCACAAGAAAAAAGGTTTAGCTTCCAAGGCAGATCCGGTAACTTTTATATTATTATGATGAATGCTGTTGTTGATCGCAAAAGTCCAGAGTCACAGCTTTTGGGATTTCTAATCCATCTCAACAAAGACAAAGGCACAGTCTCTCTCCCAAAGGTATCACAAACTGGTGTGAAATGCAAAAATTTGAGACAGAGTCCATAAAATGAAGGTGAGTTTTCAAGGTGATGGAGAGCAGCGGAAATACAGTCCTGTGATTATGTACGTTAATTTTGCATGCAACTTGATGGTTAGGTTTTGGTTTTGTTTTCTTTTTTGTTGTTGTTTTCTTGGGGGTTTTTTTGTTTGGTTGGTTTTGGTTGTTTTTTTTTTTTTTTTCTTAAATTTGAGTTTCATTTGTGTGAGTTTTGTTTGTTTTAATAAATAAGTATAGTTGTTCTGCTGTGGTGCATTGGTGAGCCTGGGGTAGATACAGCAGATGCACTGAGTTCTGGGAGAATCCAAACAGAGCAGTTGACTTCTGGATTAGACCTATGAATAGATCTTTTCTTTAAAATAAAGCCATGTTTGTGCAGTTTCACTCATCCATCTGGATAGCTTGAAAATAACTCTTTCTGCTTCTAAGTGTCTTGTTATAATTTGAAGTGTCTCAGAACTGCCACTCTATTTTAAGCCTTTAAAAATTAATTTAGTGGGTTTTAAAGGCTTCTTTCTCATAACCTCCTTAGCAAAATGTTATTGTCTGGTTGCTTTTGGAAATTCAAGGATCATGACAGAGCTCTTACACTGCCTTCTGGAATTTCAACCATTTTACCTAACATTAAGAAAAGAAATGGGAGATCAGCTACTGCAGTGCTTTTTTCTGTTCTGTAATCTTGTTGATATAGGGACATAGACTCTGTTTTTGTATACTTAGATTGAGATCCAACATGATTTCTGATAAGACAATTATTCTGTTTTTACCCTGGCTTAAACACACCCAGAAGTTGGAAAGATAGATGTTATTTTGGTTTATGTTTGTTTTTTACAAGTTACCATGTGTTCCAGTCACACGTTCACTACTGTTTTATTATGTCAAATCACATGACTTTTAGATTTCAAGTTTGTCATCCTATTTCTGCAAAATAGTAGATTATTTCTTACTTCTTTCACCAGTGTCAGACCAGTTCCACTGAAGTGTTCTCCATGTCAGGGAGAAATTTCTTGCCATCAGAACTAAACACGAGAGAATAAAGTGAAATTTACCAGACACTACTTCAGTGCATCACAATATAAGTACTTCATCTATTCAATGCATTGCTTTACTGAGTTGCAGTCATTTTCATTATTTTTCAACTAACCTTTTTTTCCCATTTTTTTTTTAAGCATGAATCCTTGAAAAACAAATGTGAGCTTCCTGATAATATCCTTTGTTTTTCTTAGTTACCTTTCAAATCTCTTAAGAAATCCCTCCCAGACCATTGATAGTCCACACATTGAAAATTACTTTGCTGTAAGAAAGATAATGTTCAATAGCAGTGTGTTGCTGTTTGAGAATTTCACTGTCTTTATCTTAAGTCATCCTTTAATCCTTGTTTTACACAAGTTTAATATTTTAATGGAACCTTCTTTTGGCTTCATGGATGCTTCCATTTGTACTAGTACTCATTTGAAAGTGGGCAGGTTCCCACAAACTGTTTATCACAGGGGTGCTGGTGGGTAACACGGTGCAGGCAGAAGTTGCATACCATGCTCCCTACTCTGGATTGAAAAGCAGGAGCAGACAAGGAGGATGGAGTTGAAGTATAAACATCCCAGTGCTGTAACATGCTTTCAATTTGAGCACTTCAGCTGGACTCCTTAATGGTATGTTCACAGTTCATCTCCAGGCTCTTCCAGTCTTTCTTACATTTTCTCAGTAGAGCAACTGTAGTGACAGTGGACTTTTTAAAAATGTGGACCTTTCCCCACCGAGTGCTGGACTGATGTGCCTATTATTTTAATCTGAAGGTCTCATATCTACATTTGTAGTGGTTTGGGGACTCCAGTTAATTCCTCTTTTTTTTCACATTTCTCCCAAGAAGCCATCAAAAGATAAAAAAAGAACCAAAGTCAAAGAATTGGGAGAGAGAAAAAAAATTATACTCTAAACATGTGTTATACATGATAGTAACAGCTGCAGCCCTGTTGACAATATAATACCACTGCAATCCCCAGGATATAACTCAGATACTGAATTTCAGACTGCAGAAGAATGGCATTTGAAGGTTCTTGAAAAGAATTATGTTTGGAAGGGAAAAGTAAGTTTAAGTAAAACAGAGGAAGTATGCTGGTGGTCCAGTGTAGAAACCCCAAATACAAATTGTTAAAAAAGAGAAAAGTTAGTATATTCACAATAAACACATTTGGCTGATATGCACATTTTCCCCACTATTATCTAAAATTTTCAGGGTTTATTTGTTTTTAGTGCTATTAGGGACTGAAGCACATGGTGAAGGCTGTTGCTTTTGTATTGATATAATGTTAACAAGCAATGAACACATGCTAATAAGCAATGGCAGCAATTAAAATAATCAATGACAAAACTGAAGGATATTGAGGGCAAGACTTCTATTTCTCTTCATTTACAACGAGCAAATGTTAACAGCAGTTGCAAGGCAAACTTTAATCCTTTTTCTCTTCTTTAATTACAGTGATTGCCTTCAAAAAGAATTAATTGCAAATCATACCTGCTTCAAGAAATAAAACCATAGACCTCATTCCAGTTTCTACTCTGTTAACAGTCCCTCCTCCCAAGAAAAAAATTGAGTAAATTCAACCAGTTTGTTTACGGTATGATATCTACTTCTTCACTTCTGCTAAACCCGTTAGTTTTATGGGATAAACAGTTTTTAGGGAAGATAAGAAACTGCATTAACTCCTTGTCTCTAGTAACGTCTGCTGTTTTCAGTCTCCTCATTACACTTGCATAGGAAGAACCTACACAACAGCAGAGCCCTCTCTAGGAGCAATACCTGGATCCACACTGCTGAGCAAGGACCAACTGAAGGCTTTTCATGTTACCTGCCTCCTGGGGCAATCCCCCAGGGCTGATTCACAGTCCCAAGAGAAAAGTTCAGGTGCAGTCTATTCCCCATAGAGCACTTTAAGCAGCACCTCCTTATCCTATGAGTATGCCCTGCTATTCTGTGCCTGTTCTGATAGCAGCTGTCACCTACTCATCAGGAGCTGGTCTGAATTTCCCCTTAGAAGGGTTCCATTTACCTACCAAGAGACAGGCAGATTTTCTGGAAATCTTTGTTCAGACTTCCTATAGTAGATGCAAATACATCTGGTGGGATTTGTACCAGCCTAATTTCAAACTCTTACAAAGGAATGAGCTCATAGAAGAAGGCTTGTGTTGGAGCAGTGGAGACAGAGAACCAGCTGTAGAGAATTGATTTATTTGATCTATTTTTGGTGTCTAGTTTAAGACTAAGTGAATCACACCATGGAAATAATATACCCTGAAGGTATTGCAAGGTTTTTAAAGACACTTATATCAACATTGTAGATTTTATCATTGTCAGATGGATCCTATGCAAGAAGCTGGGCTTCAGGAGGAACCCAGAATTCATATCTTAACCAAATGTAGACGCAGGCAATCCCAGAGATTTACTTCCCAGCTTAAGTAACAGAAGCAGAAACATGAACTGAGATAGGTTTAACAGTGTAACATCTCTGTGCATGGCTCACTACTGTCTCATCAGTGAGGATAGTCTTTACAGAGCAAGTGAAAACAGGATCCAGAATGCTCCCAGGCAAGAAAGCGACTAGTATTCAATCACGCTGGTGAAAATAATAAAACAAGATTGTATGTGGCAGAAAATTAGGACCTCAGTGTCAAGCACTATGCTCAGTGCATCCAGATCCCACAGACTGTCCAAATACCCCATATATGAAAACATTTTCCATGTCATTACACACAGCTCTCTCAACGTTAATTTAAATTCCATGGAACAATCAAAAGTGCGAAAGAGGATAAAAGAAAGGAGAAAATTCACTGAATTTTCTACTGTTCAGGAAAGGCATAGTATGGGTCACTTTACCTGTAAAACAAGAGTACCAGAGTTAGAAAGGGACACCTACAGACAACCACAATCAGTCCTGCAATAGTGGTTGAACAAAACTGGTCATATTTCACACAGAAATGGACTATCAACACTCACATCACCAGTTCCTACATTTTAAATGAAGGGCAATTGTGGACAGCTGACTTGGGATAACTCCCACCCTGCTATACAGACCTGTTTTGGATGATGATGTCCTGTCCTTTCCTTAGAGATGGGCTGCAGGAAAGACCAGAGAAAACAAGCAAGATCTTAATGGGCAAAGAGCCTTGTTTAATGTGAAAAAGATTGGTTAATATGTGCATTTATTTGCACAGCGAGCTTCCCCAGCACCTATTTCTATAGGGGGAGATTCTTCTACAGATGGAGGAGGTTTTCAGCACAGAATAAACCTACGGGTGTGACTATGGTCTTTCTGATAAGCAGCACTGACCAGAGGAGTTTTCAGGAAAGATTCAACTTCCTAAATGGTTCTGATATAATCTGGTAATAATTTTTATATGTGATAGCCAATCATCATTTTAATCAACTACTTTTTTCTCTGGGTTTAAAAGGTTATTCAGACTAGAGGACATGGCTGCACAAAAAATGTGCATCTCTTCACATAGAGAAGACAGAAAAATTGCATGAAAAAAACCCACCTATCTGTTCCTAACTGCTTCCTGATTAGTGAAGTGAGTAAGTTACACTGGTATAAGCTTATACATACAAAGCAAGAAAATCTCAACTCACAGGTGACAGATGTGGGCAACTCTATAGGTAACCACATTGACTATGAAAACAGTCACAAAAGATTTGATCAGTACCTGGAGATATAATATAGAGGAAATATATAGTTCTTTTTAAAACAGGGTTGTTGAGTTTTCTTTGGTTTTTTGTCTTTTCTTTTTGTTTCCCCTTTTTACTCTCCTCAGTATTTTCCTTTTTCCCCTGCTCCAGAGAATGGTTGTGAATGTTCTTACTGAAACACATATTTTGCCCTGTTGGCCCACGCAGAGGAATTCCCATGGAAAATAAAATACCTGGCACATATTTCTTCACATCTCAGCTAGGTCAAGCAACCCAGACAGTCATAATAAACCAAATTATTCTCTTAATCCCCAGAACTGTCAGATATTGGAAGCCGTGTAGCCTCCTTTTGTGTATGTCATCCATACAAATGGATGATTTTTCTTAATCTAAAGGGTTAGCAAGTGTAAGCAAAAATAATAATTATAAAAGAAATAATTACATAATAAATTTGCTCTTATTCTTTCATGCTACTTTGACCTCCAGTAAATATTAATCTTCAGTATTTATTTTGCTTTCATTGGTAGCTGAGCCTGAGCTTGGACTGAATGGACTGCAAAATCTTGCCAACACATAGTAAATTCCAGCATAAATCATGGCTGGGGAAGTGCTCAGGCAAGTTTAAGCTTGTCTTTCAGGGAAGAAGCTTTAAAAGATTGAACTTGCTGGGAGTAATATTGTTTGTCCCTTCTTGAATTATATTTTTATTTTTTTTCTCTCTTTTTCTTTATTTTCCCTTTTCATTTTTTCTCTCTGAGAACAGTTAAGTTGCAAATTTTAGGCTTTTAGTGAGCTTCTGGAAATCAGTATCAGAACATTATTTACATCTTGAAGCCAAGCTGTGTCTGGAGAATTTCAATCACATAGCTTTTATGAGATTCTACAAACCGAATGCTGAAAAGTCTTCTGTGGCACTTTAAAGCAGAGTAGGGAGTAGGGGAGAGTAGAAAATTCAGAAAAAACAGAGAGAAACTTGGCACTGTAAATGCATGTTTCATTTTTTGGAATTAATATTTCCTCAGTGCATCAGTATGAACATGATATCCTTGCTGTAGATTTGATTTAGAATAGCTTTATATATAAGCTATGCTTTGATACTGAATTTTATTTCACAGAATCCATGCTTAATCTCACTTTTATGAAAAAGAAATGTTAGTAAGAGGATAGTAAGATGTACAAGCTATTCTCCAGAGCTGTGGAAGGTATTTCATGCCTCATACGCAGTAAAAAAGGAGAACCAAAATTTGCATATATTTATAGCAAGCATGGAAATCATGAATCTGGGCTAGAAAAATGAAAGAACAGTCTCAAAAATTTAATTTAAGAGAGGAAATTGGCAGTATCATGTTGATGGATGTAAAAGAGATGCAACAAAATACACTATTAAATTGTTGGTTTAACATAAAGTGATAATTCTAATATGAAGAAGTTAGTAATAGACATGGCAGATCATGTGAGCATGGACTGTGCCACAGCCGCCCATCATCATTTGTATTATTTGTATGAAAAGACTGGCTAATGAATCAGTCAGGCAGAGACAACTGTTTGAGAATGTCCAGGTGCTCTGCTATTCTTAAGAACTTTCACCTTATATTTTATTAAAGTTGTATGGCCTGCTAATGGAAAGAAGTTAAAATTACATACCACATTCACTTCTTAAGTAATCTTTCCAATCTCATTAAAGCCAAGAGAACTACATGAAACAATGAAAAGTAAAATTTATCTCTGTAAAGTCCTCCAGGAACAACCTATCCAGCAGCAGAGATGAAGTCTCAGCAGACAGCAGAGTTGTATCTCTTTTCCCAGTAAGGCCTGATTGGATGCATTCAAATCAAACCTTGCTACTTCTATTTTTTGCTGTTAAAGTAATTGATAAACCTATCTGACTACTAATATATTAAAAATGGCAACAATATCTCAGAATGAGTTAACTTTCATTGAAGACTGATGAAAACTAATCACTGTAAATGGGTGTTGGTAAAGGTTAGAATAATGTGTGTCTTAACAACAAGCACAGAAATCCAGTCCAACCCCTAGCCCTGAACAGGACCATCCCCAAGAGTTACAGCATGTGCCTGACAGTATTGTCCAAATGCTTCTTGAAGTCTGTCAGTCTTGGTGCTGTGACCACTTCCCTGGGGAGCCTGTTCCAGTGCCCAACCACCCTCTGGTGGATGAACCTTTCTCCAATATCTAGCCTAAACCCCCCCTGACAAAATTTCAGGTCACCAGAGAGAAGAGATCAGTTCTTACCCCTCCTCTTCCCCTCACAAGGAACTTGTAGACTGCAATGAGGTGTCCCCTAAGTTTTCTCTTCTCCAGGCTGAACAGACCAAGTGACCTCAGTCACTCCTCATAGAGCTTTTCCTCAAGGCCCTTCACCATCTCCATTGCCCTCCTTCAGACACCCTCTAATAGCTCAATAACTTTCTTATATTGCAGTGCCTGAAACTGCACACAAGATCCAGGGTGAGGCTGCTCCAGTACAGAGCAGAGCAGGACAATTCCCTCCCTCGACCAGCTGGTGATGCTTTGCCTGATGCCCCCCAGGACACGATTGGCCCTCCTGGCTGCCAGGGCACTGCTGACTTGTATTCAACTTGCCATCGACCAGGACGCCCAGGTCGCTTTTCATGGCACTGCTTTCCAGTATCTCATTCCCCAGTCTGCACATACATCCTGAGTTGCCCCACCCCAGGTGCAGAATCCAGCACTTTCCCTTGTTGAACTTCCCATGGTTGGTGATTGCCCAGTCCTTTAATTTGTTGATGTCTTTCTGCAGGGCCTCCCTGCCTTTACAATTTACATCTTCAGTCAAAACATTGCACAGATATGAACTAGTTAACCATGGCAGTCATGTTCAATTGCATTTGCCTTTTTTATAGTTGAGAAAAGCAAAATTCAAACAAAGCATATATTGTGCTCAGCACTGAATTACCCAAGGGCATGTAGTGATAGGACAAGGGAGAAAGGCTTCAAACTGAAAGAGGGTAGGTTAAGATATTACAAATATTTACTGTGAGAGTGGTGAGACACTGGAACAGGTTGCCCAGAGAAGTTGTGGATGCCCCATCCCTGGAAGTGTTCAAGGCCAGGCTGAGGTGGGTCTTTGAGCAACTTGGTCTAGTAGAAGGTGTCTCTGCGCATGATGGGGGGGTGGAACTATATGAACTTTAAATTCCCTTCCAAACTCAAACTATTCTATGGTTCTACCATAAGTGCCTCCATTATATCTGGGTGAAAAGTCTTGATATTGTTCACACCCATGCCACAACAATGGATTTTCCTCAAGTTCATCTGGAGCAGGGAAGAGAGGAGTTCATGCAGCTACATCCTTGGTCCTTTCTGCCATTCTCTGTATGTGCTTGACAGTCACAAGGTAGATTTGCAACATTACTGTCTTCCAGCTTTGTTGTCTAATGTTAAGTCTGTGGGTTTCTTAGTTTTCTGACTTACGACTCACTAGGTTTGTGAAGTTCTGTCCTCAGAACTCCTCATACAAACCATAAAGCTGGCAAACAGCTCATTTAGTGCCTAGGTTGTATTACAGTCGTTCCTGCCTGTGTTGCCTGAAGGATTCACATGGGATTTCCAAATAGATATTTAAGTCACAGCTTTGTTGCTGACAGTAGGAAAGAAACTCTGGTGGGAGGCAAGTTGTGGACAACACTGCAAGACTCTGTGTGTGTCTAGGTGCTAATTCTCTCGGTAATTTTGTAGATACGTCTGAAAGTGAGATCCTGACCCTCGCTGCCATTTTCTAATGCTGCTGGTTGCTACCCAGCTCCCAGCAGCATAGCCACTATCATCCAGGCAAATTCTTCTGGAGGATGTGCTCCACGAGATACATGATCACAAAAGCTCATTGACACACATCTCAGATGCTAGAATGCCAGCTGTGCAGAGAGGATGCATGTCACTACCCCATTTAAAAAGAAGCAAAAGCAGAAGGGAATGGATTGGCAGTTGGTGTTGGTAGTCTATGATCTTCCTTTCCTATTAGTTTTTTCTGCACCTTGAGTATGAAGCTATGGAAGGAGATAACAGCCTTTCTTATGTACGATAAGTCCATCTTTCCCCAGTCCCTACTTTCCCAAAAGGGCTCTCCTCGTCTACTGCTACCCCCAAAGAAAATATCATCTCTGTATCCCATAGGTCAATTTTTCCATAATGCAGCCTTCAACAGAGCAGGTAGAGGCATACATAGCTGGTTTTTTTCCCTTCTGTCAACAAGATGCCTCTTCAACACACTGGTGAGCAGGATAAGGCCTTTCTTTAAATTATGGTAGGCTGATCACATATATATTTCTAAATCAGACTGGCTTCTAATTTAATTTATTCCATATGTACATTTTTGTAAATATATATATATATTTGATGATAAACTGGTCACTCTACATGCTCATCAGAGTTTGTGGTCCTTGCATATTTTTTTCTCTCACAGGCACAGTGTGGAGGACACAGACTGTCTCAGTGTCTCATATCTAGGTAACACAGGTATAGGAGGGGAACAATTGTTGAAAGATTCTAGCTACCTGCATAAAGAGTTTAACTATTTGGCTTTATAGAGGCTTTTCATTTTACATACTTCACTCTGTTGTAACACCACAGATATCATAGACAAGAAAGATTGGGCTCACAAGAGTAATGGATGCTTTAAATGGTTTATTGCATAGGTGTGTGAGGGAAGAGAGATGTGGATTCATGTATTTATTTCTTTAATAGCTGTGAGAATTGGGAGAACTAATTTACACTTTATCTGTGTGGTATTTTATAGTAGCGAAATATGAGAGGAGGACACATGAGAAACATAATTCATATTTCTGAATTTTATATGGAATAGGAATTTGAGGGTAAGGAAGTCTACCAATATTTTAGCCTTTGTCTTTGTGAGGAAGATTTCACAAGGGCATTTTTATATCTTTTATGTCATGTTTGTCTGCATTGTATTTAGCAGCTGTTTTGATGGCCATGAGGGTTCAAGAAATGAGCTTCTGGCTATGCTTTGTTAGCCATGTACAAAAATTTTACTTTAGCACTGAAGAGCCCTTAAGAAAGCCTTTCAGCATGTGTGGCATGAAGTGTCCTAATACAGAACATGCCACCGCAGAGTGCATACATGGGACACTCCATCACCACACACTGTGGTAGGACAGAAATGTGGAAATTATGTGAGCTGTGAAGGCTTATGTGCAAAGAGACAAAAAGGCCCTTGCTACAGCCATCAAACAAAGATTTATGTCATTAATAGCCCACATGAAGAAAGCTAGTCCTCTCCAGAACATAAAATCACTGAACAGTACAGATATGAGATGCTCTGACTGTCCTGGGGACCAGGGTTTCCCTCCTGGTATGCTAGTGAAAGTATACCCTAAATGACTTGTAGGTTTTCATGTTATGGATGTATGAAATGCCTTTTATAGGTCTGTGTCTCAGGGATTCACTAATCATCACACAGAAGATCCTTGAGAAAACGTGAACAACTCTAGACACAGAAAGTGTAAATTAGCTTGAGAAAGACAAGGTTGCTCTCTTTCTTTCCCATTTCTCACGCATAATCCTAAGTCAGAGAGTGGGGAAAGTCAGCGGAGGCAGCAACCTTCATTTGGCTTTAAGTCCAGATTTCATCCATTTTCTGCAAATTTGTTATTGTATCTGTCTTAGTAATATGAGCTGAGAGGAGCTGTAGAAATCCATGAGGGGAAGCTCTTCCAAAAATACTTTATTCCTTCAGCATTTTAGGCAGCTGGTTTCTTTCTGAGGAGAAACTGACAACTACACCAGACTCTGTTGAATTATGTATTGTACATTTGGGGAGCAAGCTGCAATATGCAATCCAGCAAGCAGAGCTTTCCATATGCATTTGTCTAAAGATAACACACAAATCCGAGTCCAAGAGGTGATAAACCCAGTGGTTTGTGTTCCAATCAGTTACAGCTGTGATCAAAAATAATACCTTGTAAGTGCACATTAGGGGCAATGGAGCACAAAATTACACATGCAAATGTAACTGAAGACCCTGAGCCTTGTTGTTGGAAAAGGATTCTTCTCTTTTATAAAAGAGCACTGAAGAGTACAGATGTTTGCAGGGTTATTGTGCATTCTGTCTTCTGAATTATGACTCTTACTGACAAAGACAGCAGGTTTAAGAAAGTTTTCGCTTAGGTACAAGAGTGAGGTATAACAGTTGTAGGCCAACACTGAAGCATAAATCCTTTGGCTACAAAAAAAATCTTCCTAATAATGAGGATGACTATTATTCTGTAGATGGAGAAAAAGTGAAGGTTAGGCCTTGGCATTAGCAATCATGTTCCTGAATATCAATACCTGTTGCTCTTCAAATAAGATAATATTATACAGGTGTCATGGTTTCACCCCAACCAGCAACCAAGTACCATGCAGCCACTTGCCCACTCCTCCCACCAGATGGACTGGGGAGAGAGTTGGAAGGCAAAAACTATAAAATCTGTGGCTTGAGATAAAGACAGTTTAATAGGGAAAACAAAAGCCACACACACAAGCAAAGAAATACAAGGGATTAACTCACAGCTTTCCATGGGCAGGCAGGTGTTCAGCCATCTCCAGGAGAGCAGGGTTCCATTGTGTGTATCGGTTCTTTGGGAAGACAAATGCTATCACTGCAAATGTCCCCCCCTTTCTTCTCTCTTCCTCTCACTTTATATACTGGGTATGATGTCATATGGTATAGAACATCCCTTTGGTGAGTTTGGGTCACCTACGCTGGCTGTGTCTCCTCCCACCTTCCCATACAGCCCCAACTTCCTTACCAGCATGGCAGTAAAAAATACAGAAAAGGCCTTGACTCTGTGTAAGCCCTGCTCAGCAATAACAAAATCATCTCTATATTATCAACCCTGTGTTCAGCTTAAATTCAAAACACAACCCCATACTAGCCACTATGAAGAAAATTAACCCTACTCCAGCCAAAACCAGAACAAGAGGTTATAAGTTCAGTGTCTTCAGTGTCTTCATTCATTGTCAAAACTCCAAGAAATGGCAAAAAGAAGAAGAAATGTTTTTGTCAGCATCCCTCATAGAGTCACTCTACCTGAGTGATAACCCAAACAGTAAATTGCAAAACTAAGGACAATGGATTTGACATTGCTGGGTTATTAGAACACCTCTGTGAACCCCAGTATCTTTCCATTTACACAAAGAGACTCATAGTGCATAGCTCCCAAACCTTACCATGTACCCAGCATGATTCCCTGCCATGAAACATCTGGCCCTGAACTTCCTGACTCTAATTAACATTCTATTTCCACAAGCTATTTTCCCTCACCTAGGGCATTTCTGAAATAATTTGCTACTGCTCAGCAGTAAACGTAGGTACTTAATACTTACAAAGGTGCCTGGTAAATTCAGCCTCTGGATATCCCCTTGAAAGGTGTCATTCAGGTTAAGCATCTGCTCTGCAGGTGGTTAATTAGCAATAAACAAGTTGTCTTCTGCATGCTAACAGCAATAATACAGTAACGCATTTCCAGAAAAGAAAAAAAAAAAACAGCCTACTTCTTAATACAAACTACTCAATATTGGAAATTTATTATTACCAAAACTTTTAAATGGTTGTAATGCTGATATCTCAGAGTGGCTGTAGTCTCTTCCCTGAGGAGCAGACCACAAGCCCAGGATTTTCTTATTGACAGAAGCTATCTGTGTTCATTGAATTAAGAACATATCTGACTCTCCTAAGAAAGGCAAAAAGAGAGTGGATGATTGACAAGAAGATCAGAAAATGGTCCAAAACATGGATGCAATGTGAACAAAAGCAATGGAATGAGAGGAAGGAGGAACTGACAACAGTAAAAGAAAGAGATGAGATACAGCATCAGGGAGGAGACTGAGGCTATGAGAGGACTGATCTAAGTGGATTCTGCTTTATATCAAAAATGAGATACTGACCGAGAAATATTAAAATTGTAGAATCATGGAATTATTTTGGTTGAAAAGTACCTTTAAGATCATCAGGTTCAACCATTAACCCAACACTGCCAAGTCCATTACTAAACCATGTCCCTGAATGACACATCTACATGTCTTTTAAGTACCTCCAGGGATGGTGACTGTCACTTCCTTGGGCAGCCTGTTCCATGTCTGACAATCCTTTCTGTGAAGAAATCTTTCCTAATATCCAATGTAAAATGGCACTAGAACATTCATTCTCTATTTTTACACTTTCTTTGACATTACATTTGGAAGTGGATGCCTACTAATTCAGAGGAGTTTTGTCACAAGGACAAGAAAGATTTGGAAGGCTGGCAGCCTCAGGCGCATTTAAGTTCTGCAGAAAGATAAGTCACCGATAGGAAGGCAATTCCTGGCTGTAATCACCTCTATTGCCATGCAGCTGTTACCTGGATAGGGTTTCACATGCGAAAATAAAAGTCACTAAATCTGACAAATGAACAGGAGAATAAAAATAGCAGATACACAACTCCACATTTTTTCTAATTTTTGCCTTATAGAGAGAAAATTTGGAAGGGCTCAACTTAGGAGCTGTGGGACAGCTCATGCAGGTTGAGTGGGATGTAAAGAATTACACAGCAAAAATCCCACCTTGAAGCACTAGCCTATGAACAAGTGATCATGACAAAATTTCAGTTTGGAGAAGACAATAGAGGTAAAAATCCACTAGATGGAATAGTTGAAGCAGATATTAACAGGCCATATGTGGAAAGAAAAGTTTTGGGCCAATACATCCTGTTATGTACTTGAAAAAGAAGTAGAAACAGTCAAAATACACATTCTTGCTCATGCTTAGGAATAAACTGAAGCAGTACTTTTATGAGGTCTTCCTATGTAGGACCTGAGTAAAAGAGAACACTTTCACCAAGGATCATCCAGATTTAAGACTAAGTAACTGAAAAAGAATTTTATTCATTTAATAATATAGTAGCAATAATTTTATGGACATCTTTAGTGACTGAGATAAGAAAAATCCCATTTTTGCTTCAGATTGAATAACTGTTTTATTAGTGAGTTATTTAAAGTACTAATAAACAAGGAGAATTGTATTCTGTCGTGCTGTGGTTTACTTAGCTGCATGAGATTATTTTGTAATCGTGAAATTAGGTCCAAACACCTCTCTAGTCAGGGTGGAGTGACAGACTAGAAACCTTCTCGTGATCCAGAGCAAAGCTCAGAAGCATTAGAGCTGTGTCAGGGTCTTGACTCTCAGAGAATAGCTTCAGGAAGATAATACCATGGTCAGCATAGTACTGTCTATGAAAAAACAGAGAACTCCTTTCACCAGTTCCCGCTTCCCCCTGAAAGCCTCCTGCTTTTCACCTTTTGTTGCTGGCATTTTTGACACAACATAATTCTGGAAATTGGAAACCAAGGCTACCATGGTCAAGCAATATGTCTCGCTCCTTTGTGCACCTGGTCAATAGTCTCTTGTATCACTGAGCTCAGGGCACAGATGGTTTACATAGCTGAAAGACCTACAACACTCCACTGCAATATGATCCACAACCAGGATTTCATTCCTTAGGTAGAAGACATTAATTTTAATTTGTCTGGATGACTAAAACACCCTAATGAATTTCAAAGGTCCATTAAAATCTACTTAGAGAATATAAAAAATTCTGAATCTTTGTTATAATGAAAAAACTTTTGGAATATTAATGCATATATGTTCCATAACACTTACAGAAGAAGGTTTTGTTACGTCACAACAGTTTTTCTCAGACTGCATTTCCTGGACATCATTAGAAATTTAGAGTCAATAAAAGATGTCGTGAGATTTACTGCAAAGCATTAAGCCACATTTATTCTGCTGTTCTTAGAAGTTGAACTGGTGCAGAGGCACTTCCAATAACACTCTAATTTGAACCCAAGTCCCCGTTTCATCACTGAAAGTCATACAAGTGTATTAAATGCATAAATGTCTTCCTGACCCAATTACTCCTAATGGAATATACATAGTAAAAATCAATGTCACCACCTTTTAAGTGATTCTGAGTGCAGAATGCTTGAGAATTGACCTTTAGTGCATTCATTCATTTTCAAAACTTTTGCCTACTTCTGTAAAATTTGCCTTTGTGAATTACAGCAATCTGTTATCAGTGGGTAAGCAACATTCTTCTGCAACATATAAATGAGTAATAAGGAGATAGGGCAATTGCAGTACAAGCAAGGCTGTCACATCAGCTTCAGGAACCGGTCTGAAACTTCACAATGCTTGCCAGAGCTGGAGATTGCTTAGAAGAAGGAGAATTGCCTCGAAACAAGCTGAGAAATGAGCTCTGAGGACTTGTTTTAGGTGTTTCTGCTTTTCCCAGCCCTGTGTCAGAACTTATCTCAGGTCTTTGAGGAGTAGCAGCACTAGCCACAATGATTTCCAAACTGACATCTGAACTTACATCGCACAGAATAAAAAGAGGACTTGCTAAATACGAATTCAAATCCTCCTACATTACCATTCTCACAGTGATGGTAACTTTTGGCAAGTTAGTGAAACAATGAGATAGAGATGTAAACCGCTGTAGAGAAATTTGCAGGAGCCCATCTAACAGACCTCTAAATTCTTTCTCTCTGTGCTGGCTGAAAGTTGTAAAAGTACATTTCCAATTTCTCTAGCCACAAATATCTGCAGCACTGTGGCTCAGCTCCTTGCCTCTTCACTTTACCCATGCAGACCCACAGGAGCGTAGATAGTGAGAGCCCTAACCAGGCAATGCAGCCTTGTGCCCCTGGTTTCAGACACAGCTTTTCCATGCATTGTTTTGCAATCAGTTTTGGATGATATGTATAATTTTACAGTTAATTTCAGGAATACTATGCTTCCCATGAAGAAAAGCTTTCTGAATGAGTAAATAGTAATAATTTATTATTATATAATTACTTTATTGTTTTTATATATTATTTTGTATTAATCAAAAGTATTTCTCACTTCAAATTATTGATGCTGGGGTTTTCTTAGAGAAGAACAATTTGATTTTATTTACAGTCAATCAGTGTATAGTTTAATCCACTTAAATTGTGTGAAATATTGCAGGGCAACTTGCAGGACAGAAGTTCAATGCTTCAAGTCTTTTCTCAGTTTTATTTTCTTTTTCACTCTCTTACTTTCCATCCCAATTCTGATATTCAGCAATCAAATCTCATTAAAAGCTTCAGAACATTCACACTGTTAAAGATATACAGATGTTTATACTGATGTCTCTATAGTCAGTATTTGAAATGATTCTCATGGGAACCATTCTTGAAGCTGACAAGTATTGCAGCTTTTGCAGAAACTTTCCATGACTTGCTGTTCATCTTGGGTAATTATCATAACCTTCTAGCTTTTTACAGGTGTTTCATGTTTTTTCAAATAATAAACTGGAATTCATACAACATACACTGACTTTTTCAGGCAATTCACATAATTTGTGACTCTAATTGTGACCTACTTTTGTTACATATAGCCAACATTTGGTAACAGTTAAGAGTGTGTTTATAAATAGAGATCACTTCCCATTGTTACAGGATATTTTCCTAACCATAAAGTGTGTGCAAATCTAGATCTGAGAACCCATCATCTCCCATCCAGAAGCTTAACTGGTGGACCAGGAATGGAAAATTCATGGGTGTAGAAAAAAGGACAAAGAAAAACCAGCCCCGCTCCACAGATTGGCAGCAAGATTGCTGAGCTGGAAGGAGACTTGAATCTCCAAATCCTACACCTTGAGGTATTTCCACTTGTTGGTTGCTGATTGTGTACTGAGAATGTAATGGCCAGGGAGCAAGAGACAGAACTTTATAGACTTTATAGTCAGTGAATTTATGATCAGTGTCAACTGCATGTACAGTGGAAATAATGAAAAGCTGACTTTGTTCCTCATTGTGTAGCTATGAAATCCATGTGTGAAAGGGACTAAGAAAGTATAATGTAAGTTTTTCAGAATCAGATAACTATTTTTTTTCCAGATAAGGGTGCTCTCTGTGTTAGCTGCTAGTCAAAACAAGTTTTGCTCTGGTATAAGGTTAAGCCTCTGATCTCTTTTCTTTCTCTATCTTAAGCATTTTTAAGTAGTTATTAGCAGTGCTTGATTAATTGACTCTTAATTTCAGTACCATTGAAGAATCCTTAGAGTCTGTCCAAAAATAAGATGCTATAAAATTTAAATTTTTGCTTTTTAGAAGAGAAAAAAAATGCACTAGAGAATCTGTTATTTTTCAATTCCAGATATGCCACTGTGTGCTTTTTTTAAAATATTGATTAATTAATAACAAACTCTGCCACATGGTTACTCGTGCATGAAAACCTCAGAGTCCAAAAGACAACCAAAGTAAAATCTCAGGTGGAAGCAGCCCCTGAAGTCTCAGAATAAGAGGAACACAGTCTTCAAAATCCTAATAGATCCATAGATAAAATGTAAAAAAGCAAAACTAAAAAACAGGTGATGAGAAAGTGGAGAAGGAAGCTAGGTGGGATTTCATGCAGTGGCAGAAGCATGATATGCATGGTACACATGGCAGTGTCATTTTGCAACAGTGGCAAGGAAACCTTCAAGTATACTGTAGCTTTTGTTTCCCTCTACAAATGACATAGGACTAACATGAATATGTGTCATCCTAAATATAAATGAAGCAGTTGCTTATTGGCAGTGCTGGTGTGCACCATATGCAATCGTCAGTGCCTGAGCGGCATAATGTAAGAACACACCTCAACCATGGCCCCTCCAGAGCTTCCTTTGCTTTTCTTTTGCTGTTGCTGAAGTGAAGGGTGTGTTTTACTAGCAGTTATATATTTATCAACAGATACATGTTAGTTTTAACAGTCTGATTGATGAAATTTTTCTGTTGCTCTAAATCTCTCAATTTTAAGCACATTTTAGTCAGTTTCTTAATCTCAAGCACACTGTTGTACTTTCCAGGCCTTTGTTTTATTCTTTCCTCTTTGATGATTTGATTCATTTCCAGGTTAAACTCCATGGGACAGGAGCTCTCCTTCTGTAAATATTTGCTCAAAGGTAGCTGAATTCTCAGTGATACCTCTAGCTACAACCGCAACACAAACCCACTAGTGTTGGTTCTTTCTAAAATAAGAAATTAATTAAAAAAAAAAAAAGCATACTTGCAGTTTTACTCAGATAAAAGTTTGCAAATTCAGGTTTAGCTTTTAGTTTTTCCCTATCCCTCTCAATACAAAGTGATTGAAAATTAAAAGAAAATATGACTGTAGAGTTCCTGATGCCCAGATTATTGGAGTTAATCAATGCTGCCTGATTAGACATGCACTGCAGCTTCAGGACTAAAACAGATGAATAGCTGAGTCTGATCAGTAGATACCTCCAAGAGAAAAATCTGTTGGCACAATTTAGACAAGACAACCTCTCTGGAGGGAGTTCAAGAGAACTTGCCTCTGCTGAGTTTTTCAGGTTTAAATTTAAGGCTATATAGGTACAAATTTATTAGATGTGTTTGGGACAATTCTCTGTCACTGAAGCTGAATGACAGAGCACAGCCTGTGTGCAAGCTGCAGTCAGCTATCTTACACTCCAAAACAGGGTAGCTTCCTTTAAAACACCAATGGTAAAGTTTTATGCCACCTAGGTTGTGCCATTATGCAAGTTCTTCAAGGAAACTGTTTGAAAAAGTGTTACTTATTGGAGGAAAACATTTATAGGGTCATTCCAGCAATTAAAATCTATAAATCATTAAGTCCCACTACTTAGTTCCTTTTTAATTTACTAACATGGATATATCCTATATCTTTAAAAACATGGAGTAAGTTAGAAAAACTGGATCCTACAAAGAAAGCCTACTCTAGGCACAGACCTAGCCACATCTCTGAAATGGATGTTCTCTTTTTGGCTACTAAGGGAAGACAAGAAAAAGATGTGTAGGCTGAAACCTGAAAAATTAGGGGAGTGCATTCTTTTTGTAATTCTTGTACTGGTATTTTGAACACTGAGGAATGTGTGCTTGGACAAAACTTGGTTAGCTCAGATCATTGCAAAAGTAAGAGTAATAAATCTGAAGTATTCCTTAAAACTAAGTGGACATATACTGCATTGTGAAGAAATTCCGAGAGAAATTAGGTTTAGCAGGTTTC
Source organism: Chiroxiphia lanceolata (assembly GCF_009829145.1). Taxonomy (NCBI): domain Eukaryota; kingdom Metazoa; phylum Chordata; class Aves; order Passeriformes; family Pipridae; genus Chiroxiphia; species Chiroxiphia lanceolata. The sequence continues at coordinate 99,909,482 of NC_045639.1, forward strand.
AAACAAGAATTTGACTATCTAATTATACTGGTTAATATTTAAATGGCATGTTGGGAGCAATATAAAACCTGATGTTTCAAGCTGTAAATATATCTTAAATTTTAAAGATTAGTATGAGATCTTCCCAGCAAGCAGATGGGGACAGATTATCCCCCATGTGACTGCTGTGGAATTTCCTACATGTCTTTCTGAAGCATCTGGTGCTGGCTGCCATCTGAAATAGGCAAGACTGAATAAGCCAAGGTTTTCTGCACCTCTGTCCTCCCCAAATGGCACTTTCTGTGCTTCCAAATTCAGATGGAGTTGATTGTTTTTTGCTGATTATTTTCTCCACACCATTCAGCATGTACGCTGAGATTTATGATTTCTGTGGCTCCTTTTGGTTGTCATTTTCCCTGGTTTTATTAAAGTGTTAGCTCAGGGACCATTGCAATATGTGTTGCAATCAATACATCTTCAGCTGTTTGTGCTTATTTTACCAGAAAAGTTATATTTCTACATTTCATTCCCCTGACTCCTAGTGCTTATTTTTCCATTGTTCCCTCTCACTTCCTCAACCAACTGATGTGAGTTTCTGTCAAAGGACGAGTGGTCATAGGGAGCTAACAACAATCTCCCTTGGAGCAGCACCACTTGCATAGCTTTTGCTGCTTTAAGAAAACACATGCTTAGGTAGTTTGCAGCAGAAATATCTCTTTCCCTCATAAATAGCCCCACGTTTTCTTAGCAATTTACTGATAGATATGAGGATCTGCAGCCTCAGCAGATAAATATTCAAATAATTTATTGGATTCCCAGATTACTACCATAGCTTCCTGATTATACTGCAAAGAAGCAACTAAATGATCCACCATGTGATGAAGACTTTTACCCTAGGATTTGCAATAGCTGCTCTGGGCTTCCTGTACCTGTACATTCTCACCTTACATGCGTAGACTAGAATACACAGACCAACAAAGGATTAAAGACAGAAGTGTTGCAGCAGCTGTCACTCCAGAAATTTAATTACTTTGAAGCACAGAGAAAGTGGAAGAAAGGCCTCTGAGTGAAAAAAAAAATAAATGCTGCAGGCTTGACAGCAATACTGGAAATTCCACCTCCCGACACATTTACCCAGTCACCTCCACAGCTTGTGTATTCAACCACCAACTCCTGGAGTTGGTAACAGATTCTTTTCAATTCATGACATCTAATTAAGCATTTTGAAACATATTTGGATTCCAGAGGAATTAGAATATGGAGCTAAAATTCCAGCTTGCATCTCCTTGTACTTTAATAGCAGTAATGTGACAGTTTTGGTTGGCATCTCTACTTAGTGGATTAGTCTAATATGTCCACATGCATACTTATCCTTTTGAAGTAGGTGAAACATAAAAAAAAATCCCAGAAGATAAATCCAACAAATCTTATTTTTTTTAGGTAAAATCTTAAGCTCATGATCAAGAGACAAAGCTTCTGCAATGGATTTGAGTTCCACACTGGAGTATTACACACCCTGTTTTGGGGGTTTACTCTTGGCTGATGCAGTCTCAGCTTCTCAAAATGCATCGTATCACCAAGTGCCAAATGCAGTTGTCAGCATTTGCCAGTTTTCCAGATTTACAACAAAAGAAAGGGGTGACAGCCTGCTGACCTGCTATGTGAAGGAGAAATTAGAAAAGTACCAACTGGTGTCAGAAGATATATAACTACTAGACCAAGAAAATGGGGGATGTCCTGAGTAAAAGTTACCTGAATGATTACAGGCTTTACAAATCAGAGTTGATACACAAAGAAGCGTCTTAAAATCAATCATCTGGTTTATAAAGCATTTGTGACCAATGAAGGTATATGCCCTGCACACTGTAAAATGCTGCAGAATAAATAATAGAATAATAGAATAGTTTCAGTTGGCAGAGAACTTAAAGATCGTCTTGTTTCAATCCCCCTGCCATGGGAAGGGACACCTCCCACTCAACCAGGCTGCTCAGAGCCCCATCCAACCTGGCCTTGAACACTTCCAGTGATAGGTTATCCACAGCTTCTCTGGGCAACCTGTGCCAGCAACTCATCACCCTCACAGTAAAGTATTTCTTCTTAATATTTAATTTAAGTCTACCCTCTTTCAGTTTAAAGCCATTTCCTCTTGTCCTATAAGATGTAAGTGGCTGGCACCTAGCAGGACTGAGATCTACGTCTACCACAAGGCAACAATGTCAATTTGTAGGACACCAAAAAAAAAAAAAAAAAAGGTAATATTTAAGGAACAATTAAGTTACCAGCAGGCCTGTAGGACTCCTCAAATCTCAGTTGCATTTGGTTGCTTTGTCATTGCTCAAATGTCTAAAAAGTACGAAACATGTAAATAGTAAGCAAAAGACTATGAAAATGGAACAGAATTCCTTAATATTACAGGTGGGGTGGATCTCAATCACCTTAGGTACTTAAAAGTTCAGCTGTCCAAGCCTAAGGTAAATTTCAAAGGTAGGGTACATGATATCCTCTGCTGACACCTATTTCTTCCTGTCCATAATAAAAGGAAACTCTGTTTGACTAAATTAGGCAATTAACTTGTAGGCAGCTAAAATTAGGTGAGAAAAATCCTATTTACCTGACCATGCTTGTGAAGGAAAATTATTGAACTGTGGGGGATTGTTATAAAAAAGGGGAGAAAATTATTTCCCACAGACAAGCTCAAAAGAAAAACACTACAAAAAAGCACATTTTGTAAGGCTTTTACTTCCCTTTTCCAATGGATTACTGGCCTCATTGCTAAAGCTGGGGGCTAGAAGCAGTCAGGGTAATAAAACAGTGGTTTTGTCTTGGCAAAGAAGGTATGAACATACGAAAAAGAACGTGACTGTTAGAAGCCTCATACTTTTGCTGGAAGTGAGAACAGATTCATGAGTTGAAAGAACAGCATATACCAACTGAGATTTCAAGAGTCTTTAAAACCTTAGTGCTACCAGCATCTCCCTCTAATGTAGTTAGATACCTGACAAGTTAAAATTTTATTATTTTAACAGTTTTTTTATTTTTTCTAAATGTTTCTCTTCCAAATAGGTTACCTCAAGGAGACAGTTTCATCTCTAACTATAATTGCTATTGCTCTCAGCATGAGGGAGACATCCAGGTGATAGATATGCCAGAGGTGCTAGGGTAATTGCTGTCAGGGTATGTAGGATTTCAAACTCTAGGTCTGGGCTGAAAATGGGAGAACTGTGTGCAGTTGAAGTGATGCTCAGACCTCAGAATAGGTTACACCGAATGAAACCAAAATGATGATCAAGTGATAAAACCCTCCAGTCTCAACTGGAATGTCAGTAGTTCAAGCATGCAAAGAGAATACAGTCTAGTTCTGAGCTGTAAAGAGGCTTTTTCCAACTTAATACTAAGACTAGTCACTTTTCAGAATCTCCGTTATGTTCAAAGGTCAGCACAAGCACTGCCTGACACAGAATTGGATTTTGGGAGTCTTAAATGTGCATCATGAAACAGAACTTTTGAGGCCTCATCAGACTGCCAAAGTGCTTATTGATAGCGATTATTCAGAAGGACATTTCCAGTTGAATTTTCACTTCTACATGAGATCTTTCCCTGTCATTTTATCTATCATATATCCCTCTTCTCCTCTTACCCACCATGGTGAAACCAATATGAAGTATGTGGAATTATTGCTGTTTCTCCACGTATTTTTTTCCCCTATTCTTTTGATATAATTTCCAAGGCTTTTCATTTAATGATCATTCCAAAGCATTTCCTGTACTTTCGTTAATCTTGCAGTACAGACCTACTCTTACAGACGGCTCCTCTTATTTGCATGCCAGCACAATGTTAAGCCCTTGCAGCCTGATTTGAGTGATTGACAATTTTAGTTCCTTTTAGCAGTCTGGAAAAACTGATTTACCACTGTGGGTGTAACTACTCTCCTTCCAACACTGCTAATTTACCAAATGAATTGTATTCTTGTACATTTACTGAGATTAACAGAAATTAGAAGTTAAAATTGTGTAAGTCAGTTTCAAACTTACTCTGAATATTTCACTTAAACTGGTTTTTATCACTGCAAAATTAGACTCCATGTGCTACCATTAACTGAGGTATATTTTATACAGATAGGTATTGCATTTTTACTTCAAAGTAAATAAAAAATTCACCTCTGACACATAGCTAATGTTCATGGAAAAATCAATACTATAGCAATAACTTCCTGCACGTCTTTTATGATTACTTTCCTCATTATTCTTCATTCTATACAATTACAAATGCAACTGAATTAAAACCAAACTATTTTCAGTTAGCCCAGGATTAATTTCAAATTCAGCATTTAACTGAATTTACATTGAAGAAAAACAGGAGAAATGCAGAGGTAGTTAATTACTTTCATATGCTTTATTTCAGCTTGCTTTGTTTTTTTGTCAGGACCAAGGAGGGTATGGTAAAGAATATAGTTATATTTTGAAATGTGGAAAAAAGATTACATTAAATACTTTATGGTCTTGCAGAGCTGCTCTCTGTGGCCTTGCTATGCTAAATATGAGCTTTGTGTTCCTAAGAAAGTGGGAGGTGACTTTCTTGCTTTGCACTGTGGTTGATCTGAAATTAAACAAGTCTAGTTGGAGTAGGACTTAAAGCTTTGCTGAAAATTCCTGATCATCAAAAACAAAACTGTTTTCATAATGGATAGAGTTTCAAGGTTTTTCAGTCTTCAAGAAAAAGCATGATAGGGTTTTCTTCATTTTCACATTTGTTATAATTCCTCTCATTTGATAAAGACCTATTTTACAATTTCACACTGGCTTGTTATTGGCTTGTTATAGATTCAGTTACAGAAAAAAAAATACTCAATTTGACACAAGACTGAAACCAGTTACATAAAAGTAATTTCTCTTCCTGAGTGCTATATATATCAGTTACTCAAAATAACTTTAAATTACTATGACTTTAATTTCCTTGATATTGATTGTACTGTGAAAACATTTCCTTTTTCTTTTTCTTTTAATCTTAATTTAGATTAAAATTTTATTTTTATTTCATACATTTTTCATTTTTATCCAAGACTCACTTTCAGAGTACCATGAAGGGAATATGAACATTTACAATAAGAAATCCCTGATGCTGTTAGTGGAGGGAATTAATATATAACTGCCTGAAAGAGAGAACAATAAAATAACTTCTTTTGAAATTACTTATAGAGGAAAATATTGACTAACGAAGAAAACTAACTAAACTAACATACAAGTCATGCATTATTGAAGGAATAGGTGAACATTTGAAGGCAAAATTTAAGAAAAAAATTAGTGCATTCTCAAGGTATGGTAAACCTACAAAATTGCTGAGGAACTTTAAAGGGAGAAATTGCCAAGCTCCCACTAACAGTGCTCTGCAAAGTCTGCTGATCCAAGTAAGTGACGAAGTGGGTCCAACAGGTTCATCACTTTCAGGCAACTCCTCTGGCCAACATCTACCAAGGACAGAGGTTAGTATTTCGAAGACATGCAGACATGGCACTTAGGGACATGGTTTAGTGGAGGACTTGGCAGTGCTACATTAACAGTTGGATGATCTTAAAGGTCTTTTCCAACCTAAATTGTTCTATGACTACACTATTCCGGAGACCACACATCCAAACGCAAGCATCAAGTGAGGGTAAGTGTATTTAAACCATGTGCTGGTGGCTGCTCTGGGCCCAGAGGATGAATGCCAGGGACAAACGTAGCAGAAGTGTTTAAGGAACCAGAGTAACAGGCTCACTAGAAAACAGCTCAGTTATAAAGTAACCCCATAGCACAAGGGGCAATTGCAGGACCCTGCAAGCATTCTATGCTGGGGGTTTGCACTGCCATGTGTTCACTGTTATTGTCAGCTGGCTCATGAGATAACACTGACAATTTGGTTTACTCTGGGATGAAATTGCCCTTCTGAGCAGGACATAGACTCATCTCCTCTAAGGAGTTACTTTTTTTCCTAATCTTTGTGGCACTGAAGGAGGTCTCTGTCAGTGCCTGCTGGGCTGGCAGCCCACTGCTATGTGAGCAACATTTCCAGCATAATGGATATGGGCAGTTGCGTCTCAGTGTAGGGTCAGTTGAAAGGCACACTGCAGAATGTTTTGAAATGGACATCTGGCATGCAGTAAATGCATTTAGGAAGCAATAAACAGCTCATTTTGAATGACTTCTGCAATTGATTTCAACACAAGCAGTTGGTGGAAAAACAAGCTTTTAGAAAGGTCATTTATTGCCATATATAACCCATCTCTTCCAGTTAAACAGCTTAGCAGCGTACAAAGTGAATCCCAGCCCATTTCTGGTCTGATAATTAATAGAGTCTTCTACTCTAGCTAGCACTGTATAAAGAAAGTGAACGTTGTCCTTGTTATCCTCACTTATAATTCACCATTTGAACTGTCAGGGTGTCTTTGAAAGAAGCTGATTGTTGAAATCTGAGTGCAGTAGATGTGAAATATTGTATATTGTATCTTCAAGTTCAACATGAAATTCACAAGCTTTTTGTCAGTAATAGATTACTGACAGATCTTGGAGAAGGAGAACATATTTTTGTTGTAAGACATAATACAGTAATTTTCTTGCTGATATTCTGTTCTAAGATTATAAATAAAATATGAATACTAAAGTGTTTCATTTTCTAACCCTTAAAAAAGGAAAGATATTTTCTTCCCCTTATTTATAACTGGATACAATAAATGAACAGTGTGAGCATTACAAAGGTAGGTTTCCAGTGATAAATAAGAGGATCAGATTTCTAAACTGACCAAACAAATTGACACTGATACATGACAAATACATCACAATTACCCTGAGGCTATTAGTTAGTTCCTAAAATAAGTAAATATATTTGTTACTAAGCTGTGACTTCTAGAGAACATTGACTCCACATGCTCCATATTCAAAACTGATCATCTTTACTCCTGAAAATCAATGGATTTAGTTTGATTTAGATATATTAAACCTGTACTTATGTAAATGAAAGCAAGTAAATCACATTTCAAGTTGTGCACAAAAATTGCAATCCCCCAGAACAGGTTATTCTGATTTTCTTTTACCTGTAAAAATGTCACAAAGAGAGCTCAGTGATATGTTTCAGATTAGCATTCTATTAACTGAAAGTATGATTGCATCAGCAACTGTTCATGAACCAACTTCATGGTGAGTAGAAACAGCAAAAAAAGAAGAGAATTTTCAAAAAGTTTCATCTTCTTTAGGGAGAAAATGTTGAGTGCAGGCCTGCCTGGGCCTGCCCAGAAAGAATAATTTCATTTTGCCAAAAATGTCAATATTTCAGACATTGTTTTCATTGTGTAGAGCAAGGAAAAGAGCACTTAAGATTTTGATTAAAAAGCCAGCAGAGCAGTGATATATCAGCCTGGCATCAGCTTGGTCCGTAGTGTAAGGAGGACTGCATGTTCCTGGGCTGTCTGACCCAGCAGTCAGACAGTGCCTGTCATGCTCCAGCCGAGTTCATACTCAGAAACGCCATCACTCCCTGTAACCTGGGCATCTGGGGTGGGGGGGACTGCCCTGTGCTAATCCTATGTCGGTGTTTGCCTGTGAAGTGGTATTGCTTTGGATGATGTAAATTTGCAGCAGGGATATGAAGAAAGAAAAAACCCGAATTCTGCCTGTGCCCTTCCCACATCCTCCAAATTACAGGATATTTCTGCTGAAAGAACCTGTAAAAAGGTAGTTAATGGTGACCTTAAGTGGTTATAATTAGGTTCTGTAACTTAATGAGCTATTGAAGCCAGCAATTCCAGCTGTATTTCTTCAGAAATTGCTATTCAAAGTCATCTGTCTCTGGATCTTGGCAGAGCCTCACACAAGGTATGACTGTGCCTCTGGCACAACCAATCTGAATCTCACTAATTGACTTGGTATTTATTGCAAATAACATTCGAGACTTCAGCGAGGGCCAGTCAGTCAGGCATTCACTCAGGCGGGACTTCAGACCATGGTTTGGCAGTGCCACAGTCACCATCCCTGGCCTCCTAAGCCAGCTAGGTCACTTTAGGACTGTTCAAAAATCCTGAGAGGCTCACATTGCTGTGAGATGGGGAAACACTCTGCACAAGCATATCTCTGTGCTAAAAAGTGCTTCATGATCCTTTTGGTCCCAGGTGCTGTGGGGCACTGCACTAGCTGGAGCTGCTATCTGACTTTCTACATAGGTTCTTGAGTAGTTTCTCTAGCAGACATATCTCTAAGAGTGTCCAGCTTTGGAGAGAAATATGAACCTAGCCTCAGAGCATTTAATTTTCTGATGAATCCCACAAGAGCTTCAGTGGGCCAACAACAATATTTATGTCAGCACAGATCAAATCACTAGTGTGCACACAAACAGGTTAGCCTCCTTTCTCCTTGCTCACTCCTTAACACCACAGCTTCATCCTTTCATATTCACAGCTTGCCATGCAGACTGATGAGACACACAGCTGAGATGGAGCATTTATTCCAAACTCCTTACAAGAGATTAGTGCTGTTTAAGAGCTGGAGACTGCCAGCCAGAGGAAGGTCACCTGTCTTGTTGAAAAAGGTAAACATTTCACTGAACACAGAGATTTGACAGTGGCACATGACACACTGTGACTTTATTGCACCTAGCTGAAAGTTTATATGCATTAAATCATCCTGCACTTTTCCTACTTAAAGGAGGATCAGTTTGGGCTGAACATCTTTCAGAGTGAAGCCTCTAAGCAAACTGGATATTTGTGACAGTAGCTCAAGATTGGTCTATCTTGATAAACTAAAATTTGAGGTATCGAGAGTGCAATAATTAAGGGCAGAGTTAGGGGATCACATCTGGCTAGTCCATCACCTTTGAAAGCTTATGCATGCTTATATTATTTTGGTGAGCAAAATTTTTGATTGAATATAAAATATTATATAAAATTGAGCAATATTAGAAACATAATTGCAATAGAAACTATAGAACAATATACTTGTAAAAGGTGTATTTTCATAGGACAATTTTGCTTCTTGTAGCACATCGTTGTGTAGCATCGTTTCAACAACTAGTTTGGAACCAGGCAATTTGGGGGTAATGTGGGAACTGGCTGACTTTTGTCCTTATCTAGGTAAGGGACTATATATATACATATAGACAAACATAAATATGTGCATATATTCAAAGAGGCTGCATTCCATTTCCAGATATAACTATCAACCTAAGGTATTAAGAGATTAGATTGTCTGAAGAAGCTATCAGCATTATGATGATTCTATACCAAACATTTTCTTGGCACCACAATGATTTCAGAAAGCATTTTGGTTGGAGAAATATCTGACTGTACAGACACTTGAGTAAATGGATGCAGGTGAACCAGGAGTGGAATAGATCTGCTAAGTGCAGTAGGTGAAGGAAATTGGGATAGAGTCCTTGCACAGCAGGTTCTCACACTAATTACAAAGTGGAAAAAATGAGTGTGAGAATGGATGATCTTTGAAAAAAGTAACTCTGTTTCTTCTGCTCTCTTAATTCATCCCCATTATGCCAACTCCACTATATCTTATCAATAAATATTCATTCTGTGTTTGAAAAATCAAAATCTTATCAGTTTGGTTCTACTAGTCACTGCTCTTGCCTAACCATATCTTAGCACCAAGATAGCTAATAAATGTTTCTTATTCAAAAAAACCAAGCTTTTAAAATCCACCTTGATCATTTTGAAGGGGACCTTTCCTCCAGAAAACTGGGCTCATTCCTTACCTTTAAAATGGAGTTAAGCAGATCCCTAACTGTTATCAGAGCTACAAGCAGCCTGAGCTCACTATCTGCACATGACAAAAGCAAGAATAGCTGGGATCATCTTCAGGCTGGAATGCATGCCTCACTCCTCAGCCACCTCCCCTGGAATACTGAGCAGCAAGATGGGGAGAAAACCTTACAGACCTTGAAGGAGAGATCGTGTGAAATCATAGTCCCGAACTGTCTTCAGAAAGGAAATTAAGGTACCTGGTTGTATCCATAAACCTTCCAAGGTTGCCAAGCCCCAATGTCTTATAAACACTCTGAGCAAAGAATGAACTTGGAGGTGGCATGGGAGGTGGCCATGCAGGGGCACAGACTTCAGCAAGAGGCAAAGCACAGAGAAAGAGGGCTTTGTTCTCAGTCTGATCTGTAGAAAGCTATCTTCCCTCAAGAAACAACACTCTGCAAGGAACTGATCACTGATTTCACTCTGACCTCTTGGTCAGATGTCACGGTTGTCAACATACTGAAAGCATCTCAGTGTGGAAGAAACAAACTGAGGATACATCAAGAGCATGAGAGAAGACAGTAACAGTAATATTGTAATGTTAGTTAATAATTTGATGGCACTCACTGATGTTATAAATGTTTGAATCCTTCATCATATTGATAGCTCATGGTGCTGGGCACATTAGCCAGTGGAGGAACACTCAGATATACCTGGTATTCACAACCAAGGCATAGGATTCCTCTGTCCCACTCTGGACATCCTTCGTATGGGATATCAGTGTCTCAAGCCAGTCATCTCAGTCTCGCTTCATAATCAAAGAGTAAAAATGAGCCTCTTCATTATTTATTGAAAAAAAACCAAACATGTAACATTAATCAGACAAGTTACTATAAAAGGATACAAGAGATAGATTTTGACTCTGACTCAGACACAGTGAATCACACCATCAGTGTTTGTGTGCCTGGATTTTCCAAGAGCATTGGATCAGGTAGATCTACTCAGTATAGAATTAACTTGTGTGGAGAAAACTCCCCTGGTGACAAAGAGCAGAAGATGTGGTCACTCTCAGTATATACCTAAAAAAAAGACCAAAGGTAACAGTAGTGTCTAATTTTGGAAAAGGATAGAGACCATATAGTAGATCATTCACACAGGAGGAAAGTGGGGGGATGTGTGTACCTCAGATGATAATGGAGCCTGATTCTTCCTATACATTTGCCTCATACTGTAGAGGTGTGCAGAGTTACTACTTGTCTTTTGTCAGATTTTCCTTTTTTCTTCAAAAGTGTCATTTGTTATGTTGTGAGCCCAAGGACTCCAGCTGCTGACCATTGTTGAGAACTGTGAGCAATCAGACCACTTGCAGCCTAGAGAATTGGGTCTTAGTGTGATGGTGCAGCTTATCAGCATTCCCTCTCCTCAGCAATAACCTTTGAACCCACCAGTCAGTCCCATCTGGGTAGTGTGTGGGCACTTTCAGTGGTAGCTATCCTGTGAGCTTTGGTACTTTAATGGATTAAGATACTGCTTTAAATATTGCTTCTTCTGTAAATCAAATCTCAAAACACTGGGTTTTTTATGAGGCATTCGTATTTCTCCTACTTGAAAGCACCTTTTTTCCCCCCTTTATCTGGTGTCAGAGCTCACAGAGGAATTGCTCTGTTCCTCCTTCACTCTTCAGAAAGGGCACAGAAACAGTGGGTCTTCAGTTCCTCTGCTGAGGGTTACTGGGGAAAAAACAGAGGAAAGGAAAAGAGAAGCAGAGAGGATAGTAATTAAAATTAACTACAGGAACATATGATTAATGTTATTTGTATAATAGCATTTAACCAACAGCAACACCCTCATAACTAGGTGGTTTGAGGGAATGTTGTGGCAAATGTAAGAAGCTGCTGTTGGTGGATAATAATGTGCTTCTGCAAAAAGGATCTCTTCATGATTCATGTTTTAGAGTTGCAAAAATAACAGTAAGGGGAAAAAATAAAGCTCCTGGGTACAAATACAAGACTACAGCTGAACTTAGACAGCACCTTTATGAATATTACAAGGACACTGACATCACTGGTGTATTTTCTGTATAATTCTTCAAATTGTTAATAGGACTAAATACAACTAACTGCAAGACTTGTTTCTCTAGCTGTATCCTACTGTAGTAGTTAGACCTTATAAAAATCACCAAAATAGTGTTTTAAATGTTTAAGCCTGCAGATATTTTAATGATAATTATCTTTCTGTACTACCTCTTCCAGTAAAAAATGCAAGCAAAAAGAAAATTATCCAAAACTATTTTCCAAAGGCTAGAGAAATAGACAGCATTTATTCTAAGTGCTTGCACTACTGTTCCTCTGCAGCCTACAGGGAATCAGGTCTGTGAGAGTCACATCCTTAAGTCATTTTTCTGTGACCATCTAGTGATTTGTTCAAGTCACTTTTCCATGCTGGTCCTGGGGAACATTAGGAACGTTCTGTTGTACAAGCTGTGGCTCCTGCTCTACAGAGACACGTATGATACGCTAAATTCAGCCCCCTCCAAGTCTCTCTGGCTTCAATGAGATTATTCATTTGAGCAGAATAGTTCACCAGTGTCATGTTTTAACCTGAGATGCAGCTAAACACCACCCAGCTATTCACTCACTCCCCTCCAGTAGGATGGAGAAGAGAACTGGAAAAAAGGTAACACTTCTGGATTGAGATAAGAACAGTTTAATAAAACAGAAGACAAAGGGAAAATATTGATAACGAAAGAATACACAAGTAATACATAATGCAATTCCTCACCAGCCCTCTGCTCAGGGACCAATGCCCAACCAGTCCCTGAGCAGAGGGCCATCCCCCCCTCAGCCAACTCCCCTACTTTTGTTGTTCAGCATGACACCATGTGGTAGGGAATATCCCTTTGGACAGTCAGGGAGGGTCAAGTGTTCTGGTTGTGTCCCCTCCCAGCTTCTCATGGACCCCCAGCTTCCTAACTGGGAGGGCAGCATGGGAAGCTGAAAACTCCTTGTCTTAGTGCAAGTGCTGCTCTGCAGCAACCAAAACATCAGTGTGCTATCAACTTTTTCTCACCCAAATCCAAAATACTGTTCTAGCTACTAGGAAGAAAATGAACTCTATCCCTATAGCTATAAAAATTAACATGGCTGAGATATGCATTCAGGAACTCTAATTATAGCTACTGTGAGCTACTATTATCTATGTATTTGTTAAGCAGCTACAATTTGCTTAGCAGTAGCCATCACTAGACACATTAAAAAAAAGTGAGGGTTAAATGTAGATGTTGTTTGAAGACAACATTATCTTAGGCTCCAGTGGGGTCGTTATTTCAGCCTTGCAATCTGAAAGATGGATCTGAAAATAAAATGCCCCAGAAATTGTAACTATAGTTGATCAAATAATGAAAAAGAAAGAGATATTTAAATTATTTGCCAAATAACATAAGAAGTCACTCTCAATTGAATCATACATTGGTTTTCCTCTTGGAGATTTCATTCTTCATTTAAGCATTTTTAAAACCTTGTGATGTTCTGATATAACAGAAATCTATGTCAGCAGGGGATCATCTGAACTCAGATATGTACCCAAATGCAAGAGCAGCACAAATATAGCCACACAAGATGCCTATATGGTGTCTGGAACAGGAATAAGAGAGTTAAAATTAAATAATAACTTCACAGAAGCGAGCATCTCTTCTGCTGTGTACAATATTGACCATTCTTCAGGAAGAGAGAATTTCCAGCTGATATTGCTGGAAGCAGCAGACTCATTTTTCAGCATATGTTCCCTTCATTATCTTTCAGAAAGAAACAGCAAATTCCAGAGGTTAGAAGCAATGAAGTTGTTGGAAGTAAACAGGTCTGTAACAACCTAAACTCCTTTTGCTGCCTGTTCAACCCTGTCTTCCAACCCACAGATACATGGGTCATCCCTACACTGATGTAATTTATTCATTAAGAATTCACTCCAACAGTCACAAGAATGACTCTTCAGTTTTCAACCTTATAGGGTGACAGCATTTTGGCAAGACTTGATTCTCTCTGATATTTTTATTAGAAGTTCTGATGACAATGGTCTCAGAGATTTTAGAGAAGAGGGTTATTTAAATTTAGATGCTTTAAAAGGGTGATTTGTAGTAATATTATTTTGAAAGTATAACCTTTTTTTAATGCACATTAAAATGGCTTAATTATTTTTTGTGTAGATTTCATCATGTGCTCTTCTACCTTCCACAGTGTGTACATTGGTGAAGTCTTTCTTTCCTAGCAATAAGCTTATATGATGACATGAACACTTGTATTAAATTAAAATTTATTCCACAAGAAGAGTAATGCCCTCTAAGAGGCTTTCTTTCTTGGTAATCGGGTGTTGTGCCCGTTTCTGAAAAACAGATGCAGTATTATCTGAAAGCTCAACTAAATGCTGGAGAATTGGTTTTATTTAGAGCATTGCTAGCTTTCTGGCAGTAAATATGTTGATATATGGACTTTTAAAATATTTTAATTGCATATGACAGAATATATTTCTTTAATTTATTGTGGTGTCTAATGTTGATGGAACACTGATATACTGACTTTTTAATAAAATTAACTCTAAACCCCTAATTTAGAATGCAGATGCACCATAAGAACAACATAGTTATGGGCACAAAACTCTCTAAAAGGATCTGCTTTAAATGGATCATGGAAAGAGGTGCATGAGGGACTGAGGCCTGTTCTCAATGAACTTGTATCTCCCAGTCTTTATTGATATTGGACATTGTCCCAGCAAAGTTTCAGGACCTCGTTGACCTTCATCAGATTTGCATGGACCCACTCCTCAGGCCTGTTAAGGATCCTGTAGATAACATCCCTTCCCTGTGGCATATCAACTGCACCACTCAGCTTGGTGACATCTGCAATCTTGCTGAGGGTACATTCGGTCCCCCTGTCTACGTAACCGATGAAGATATCAAGTAGTAATTTTCCCAGCATGGACTCTTGAGAAACATCTCCTCGTTACTGTTCACCTGGACACTGAGCCACTGACTGTCACTCTTTGGACATAGTCAGTCAGTTCCTTATCCATCTCACAATCCATCCATCAAACTCATATCTCTCCAGTTCAGAGGTAAGAATGCTGTGGGGAACTGTACCAAAGGCCTTACAGAAGTCTATGTAGGTGACATCTATAGAAGTCTGTGCGGATGACATCCCTTGTCCACTGACACACTGCACCATAGAGAGACACTGGATTAGTCAGGACTTCTACAGCCTGAGACGAATCTATGAATTTTCGTGTTTCTATAGTGAGAATATCACAAATATATGTGATAGACTGTCCTATTCTACTTCTTTATGAAATTTGAGGTGCAGGTAAAAAGTTCACATGGTGGGAGTGTGAGAAGAGATTGCAGGGGACTCATATGAAAGAGCTTTGCTGATCTTAGCAAGAAGAATGAAAAGACAAGCTAAGTGTTTATTCTGCTTTGACTTACTTTTCCTCTATGTTTTAAAGGTTGCCAAAAAGAAAAAAATAGAGTGTTATAGAATTAAAGATCGTTACATAAGCAAAAGGAGACTTAATTCTATGTGCGAACTCAATTCTGTCACTGCATAACTCCTGTATATTTGGTATTTTTGCAACTGTGAGCTTGTATTGCAACTTTCTGCCCTTAATTCTGGATGGTATGTCAAGAATTCAGTTTCTCTGCTCTGCAGAGCACAAGTTAACTAAGAGTAGCTGGTTTAAAACTTGAAATTCAAAACCTGATTGTACCTGGAATAATTATGATAGAAGGGAAAAAGACACACCTTTGACACCAGGACAACAGCATTTCAGTTATCCAGTTCCTGCTAAAAAGCCAAGAAATATACAGACTTTTCAGTTTAAACAGTCATATGAATAACTTCATATAAAAACACAGAGTATATGTCACTGGAAGAAACCACTTCCTTGTTTTAGCTGGTAGTTTTGTTGTAAAATCAAACTGCGACAAATACTTGAAAGGGAAAATTTTAATTGCAAACAGGTAAAGTCACAAAATTTTAGTCAACTTAAGCCTTTCCGTTGACATATGGGACTGATTGTAGGCATCACAACTTACAGTACATGAGCAAGTGACCTTTCAATGAATTAAAAAAGGCTAAACTTAAAAACAACAATTATTTTTTAAATTATAAATTATGAAAGTAGACACATCATTTCAGGGAACTGTTAAAGTCAAACTTAAGTAAAATTCAGAAAAAAAATTTCCTTTTCTGATTCCAGTAACAAGGCTGCTCAACAGTCAAAATTATTTGCAATGTCCTTTCTTTTTAAGTCAGAAATAGAAAGATTCAGGACTTGAGCCTTTAGAGTTAGGGTCTAATGCATACCATATTTTATACTTGCCTTTCTGTATGATAATTGCTACTGATTCCGAGGTAAAAGGGTGTTGGCATCTCACCCCTTACAGTAATTGTCCAGTAGGATAATTCTGTGGTGTAAAGTGCTGCTCAAGATAAATAAGGTCAGTAGAATACAAATGTACTCAGTATCTGTCCCTGAACCTTGGTGAAAGTTTCTGATAGGAAACCAGAATCGCTAGATTCATTTAGATGCTCTGGAGTATTGTGCTGGGAGCAGTTGCCTTTATCTACCTTATTCAATGAGAGCTTTAGTTATTGTTTCTTATTATACTTTATTTACTTTGAGAGTTTTGTCTTCTTCTTAAGAGCTTGTACATATATATCAATGTACAAATACTAATTTTATATTAAAAATATAATACAATAGGTACATCTGAAAAAGAATGAAGAATGTATTGGGCTTTTCTGCAATAGAATTACTGCTCTTCACAGTAGCTTGTAGGGGGCTATGGCTTGGATTTGTACTGAAAAGAATGTTAATAACACAGGGATTATTGCTGAGCAGTGCTTGCACAGAGTCAAGGCCTTTTTTGCTCTTTACACTTCCTCAATAGGTAGAAGCTGGGTGTGCAAAAGAGACTGAGTGGAGAGACAACTGGGGCACCTGTCCCCAACTGACCAAAGCAATATCCCACATCATGTGATGCTGTGCTCAGCAGTAGAAGCCAGGGGAAGAAGAAAGAAGCTGGGATAATTTAGTGTTGGCATTTGTCTTCACAAGTCACCATTATAGTGATGAAACCTGCTTTCCTGGAGATGACTGACTACCTCCCTGCTGATGGGAAGTACTGGATGAATTTCTTACCTGTTTTGTTTTGGGCTTGGCTTTTGCTTTGCCTGCTGTCCTGTCTGTAGTTCAACTCACCATTTTTCACGTGAAAGTGAGTGAATGTTGGAGTTGCTTAGCTACTGGCTGGGGTTAAACCACACTACACCAGAATATTAATCCCCCCTCTTCTTCTCTTTGTCAGCACTGGCTCCAAATTGTGCAGCTGCTGTAGTACCAAATGTGTGAAATTTCATCTTTGAGCCCTGCTCCATGACTTGCTTTTAAAAAAATGGACTGAAGCTTTAAATTTTCATCATTAAATGACTGAGGATTATTAAAGATGCTTAAGCACAAACCAGTTGCGTGACTTGGAGTGTGTGTCTCTGTGTGTGTGTTCTGTGATCTACCTTCAGGCACAACTAATCATGGTTCATCCAATCCTGGGGCGAGAAACACTGTAGGTATTTCTCAAGGAAAGGTGCAAAACTTGTTAGGAAATGAAGCAACACTTCAGCATTGATTCACACAAAAATATTCAGATCTTATCAAGAAATCAGAATATATTGAAGAATGAAGAGGTTTCGGGTTTTTTAAAATTTCATTTTGTGTTTTACTGACAGACTTTTATAGAACAACGCAGAGCTTAATGTTTTCCCGAAGAGAAATATAACTATTACAGATTTGGAGAATTCCAGTAAAACCTTCTTTATCATCTCCACCCAAAATGCAATTCATTCCCCGAGGAGATTTACTCCTTGCAGTTATACACAGTCATTCCCATATGATTTCTATCTGGTTTGGCCTCTGTAATATTAATAACAACCATAATTACATTGTGCCTTCTGACCCCAGTTTAACATGACACATTTCAGTTCACATATTAAGTAAAATGTTTAATCACTAGTGTACTGAGGGAGGAGCAGGTGTTCTCAATATCTCACCTCCAAATGCTTGCCCTATGGCTGGCTTCCTCTTACACATCCATTTATTATAAAGCTGATGGAACTGGCTGCTCCCACCTCTCTGAGCTTCTTAAGTAGCACCTCTGGCATCAGTATTATTAAAAAATAAAATCAAATGTGAAAGAAGTAGGGCAAGCTGATGGTCATAAGGACTTGATGCTCTTTAGATTACACAGCTCCTTAGGTATGTCCTTACATTTAATAATGAGCACTTGGTCCCTGCAAGTATATAAACATCTAAGCTAAGGTATTTTTTTATTTAACAGCTAATGCTTAAATCATAGTTCTTAATAGATTGAGAATGCTTTTACCTTCCAAGTAATAAAAAGAAGAGGGATCCAGGTTTCCTTTTTGTCTGCTTTTTTCCTGAGCCTACAAGGGCTAGTCAAGGGATTTCACGTAATAATGTGAGAAATGTACTTGATGGAGAACTTGTGTCATTCCGTGCAGAAAGGTAAAGCACAGGTCACTTTCTTTTTAGAAGAGAAGAACTATTCATTACAGAATAAAGCTGGATTCTCATTCTGCATCTCTGAGATTCAAAATAATGAAAATGAAGCCCTTGAAAACTTATTAAAATCCAATGAAGGTTGTTATGCATAACTGACATTTTGATGAGAATTCTTAGAAATTTGCAATGTACTTTGAGCTTTCCCAGTGCTGACCTATGTTTAAGGTCAGAACTTTCAGCTATTCCTGCTACCTCTGACCTACAACAAAACATAGAATGGAGAATATTGCTTGATAATACCTGAATAAAGCCCTTAACTCCTGATCATGACAGAGCAGCTGTCTTTTCAAAAGTCATCCTGTCTTTATTTAAAGACGACTTTAAGTGATGAGGAATGTGTGAAATGCCTATAAATTTAACTGCAGTAAAAAGGTATTTTTATATAATTCAAACTACTAAATTGTATATTGTCTGTTGGGATGAAGAGCCTTTTTCTCTCAAAAACAGTCTCTCAAAGGCAGTATTTGTAGACTACAGGCAAGTCACCTCTTAGCCTCTCCTTGGATACACTAAAGAAATCAAGCTTCTTTATCCTCCACTGAAAACATGTTTTTCCTGAATGTGACTGGTTCTTGTAACTCTTGTCTGCCTTTTCTAATAACCTTTAGCACAGACACCGGAACTGACAGTAATGCTCTCATTAATGCCAAGAAGAGTCACATCACTACTGCTTTATAATTTTCCTTGTTTCCACTTCAAAAGTTCCAGTGGGGTCTTTCCACACTTAATAGTGCTGAAAATGGGTGCTCAAGTGGTTGGCTACTGTAACCCTGTATCATCTTCGACATCACTGATTGCTAAAATAGAATCTCACCCTACAAATGTGACCAATTTCCTTGAAGATATTAAAATGTGAGTTGCTAAGTACTATTTATAATGAATTTCAGATCACTCTGTAGAAACTGGCCTTCTCTTAGTATTACTTACTGTTCCACAGATTTTTCTTCAGCTGCTAATTGTCTGTTTTGTTCAATTAAGCATCAATGTCCCATTAGTTACCCCTCAGACTATTCCATGACCCATCTGTTCACACCAAAAGGAAGTTGTATTCATCTTAGTCATTTTTCTTTCTTAAATTCATCCATTAATTCTATTAATATTCCTTTGTGAAATCTGAAGGCTTTCTTCTTTCACCCCAGGAAGCCAGGCTTCAATGTTAAGACTGGCAAAGGCAGTGATTATAATGGGTGCAAATCTGTTTTGTTTATTTTTAACTTGCTTTTTTCACTCTACAGCTGTTCTAACTGATTTGAGAATGACCTGCAGGCAGTAAGCAAGCACCCCCTATCCCTATCCATCATAACTCGTCCCTTCTTTTATTCTGTCTCATCAAGTCCACTAAAGCATTTTTCAAAGGATCAGCCTTTTTACTTCCAGTATTTTCCACATGGCAGTGCAGTAATAAGGCTGGCACAATACCCACTGCAGGGAATGAAACTTGTCCTAAACCCACTAAGCTGTTTTCACAGCCCAAAGCTTAGCCAAAAATTTGTTGTGAATTCTCTCTACTATTCCATTATCTGCACAGTTTACTGCAGCCCCTGTATCAGGAAAAGTCTTTTCAGTCACAAGGGAAAATGACATAGACTAGGATAGATGCTGCTTTGTACAGCACAACAGGAGTACTTGGAGATGTTCCATTTCTGTCTGTAGTGTAACACTCTTTGTTCTAGCCAAGCAATGTATCCTTTTACTGGATGTTAGCCACAAAGGAGTTTTTAAACATCACACATGGGCTACTGAGAAATATTTGACCATGTGTCAACATTCACATTGCAGCATCTTGCTCATATGCTGATGCTTGCATACTTGGCTGAGCTGATGAGCTGATACTGCACCCGAGCTGAATGCATCCTTACCTCTCCTCCCCAGCTGTGCTCACAGAATGCCTCACCCTCCACCAAAAAAGCAAAAACAACCAACAACAACAACCATAAAAAAAAAAAACACAAAAAACCCACAAACAAACAAAAAACCCAAACAAAACAAAAAACCCTGAACCAAACAAAATCCAAAACGAAATTAAAACCCACCAAAACAAAAGCAACACATCAAACCCAAAAAACAAAAAAACCAAGCAAACATAAAAACACCAAACCAACCAATCAAAAAACCAACCAACTAAACAAACAAAAAAATACCCCAACAAAAAACCCAAATCAAAACAGGTGGGAGATCTTTTTCTTTTACACCAAAAATTGAAAAATTCACCTGAGAGAATCATGACCTGCATGCAAATCCATTTCATTCCTGGTTTTGAGCAAAGAATTCGATTCCAAATTACAACAGGTAGTTGTAGGAATCATCTTCTCTATGTTTTTCTTAAATGTCTCTTTAAGAAGGGGCTGATGCTCACACCCTCATTGCCAGGAGAACGTTTACACTCTTGGCTGTAGCTGGACATCTCCCTGATCAGGACATTTCCCTGATCAGGATATCTCCCTGATCTTCCAATGAGACTGCCCTTCCAAGAAGTAAAACATTTGCAGCATGTGGAAGGGGCCAGAAATGAGCAACAGGAAAGGTTAATGCTCAGGTCTGGGAGCCTGAACTGAGAGAAGTAACCCAGATAATCTAGTCTCTGCTACAGAGAATGCTGATACACATTATCTGAGGGGTTTTCTGTGTAAACTGCAGAAACAAGGATACAAAGCAGTAAATTTGGAAATTCTGGTCTGTAGGAGCTGTAGGTGTCTTCCATCAAAACAAGGTTTCAAACTAGAGGAGCTACAATTGCCTGCCTAAAGTCCTTACTTGGGGTATTCCAAGAATGGAAAGGAGAGGAATTTTACCCTTCTGTGCTGAATATCTCTCTTCATTAACAGTAACGTGACTCTTCTTCTGTTTGCAGAATTTCTATTACTGTTTTTTGTTGGTTTACCTTTCAACTAGTTCTGAGCTCTGGATGTTGTTCTGGGGCCTCAGGATGCTTATAAGATAAGCACTGCAGCATCGACATGGTGAGGCATCAACAAATCCTGTGCTGACTCCAACCTCAACTAAAGCAGGAGAAGAGCAGATCAAGAAGGGGTACTGGATCTGCGTCAAACTGGGAAAAATGATGATTATGAAGGGAAAGTCCCTGCAGCTGGGATGCATTAAGGCAGAATGATGTAAGGATGAGATTGAAACAGATTTTTTTCCCAAAGAAGGAGTTGAGACACAGAAGGAAAAAAAAAAGGTTTCTTACTGTGAAAAATCTTTAAAAATCACAAAGGCATAGTAAGGCCCTAGGTAAGAGCATCTCTCATGATCATATATTCCTCTGAATCACAGAATGATTTCTGACAAAAAGCGTTTTTCCTGAGTCTGAGTTGGTCTGAGGGTCAAAGTCTCTCCTGTCTCCGTAGTCCTTAAATGGTTCTTGCTTCTTGCTCTCTCTTCACTCTTTTTGTTTATCCCTAATGAATCCATCTGGCCCAACTTTCACAAGGCTACTCAGTACCTCACTGGGTAGGGCCTCATACTCCCTCATACTTCATATCAAATTTTTTTGTCAGACACCATTTATAGGTTTTTATGCTTGTAAAAACTACAGGAGCTTAGAAACAATAACTAGTTTTTTTGAAATGTTTTTGCTATTGTAATAAAAATAGCAGACCACAACAATAAAAACACTCCTTTACATTAATTAAATTAAAGCAAAACAGTAATGCTCTTATTCAGACATGGGGAAAGAGGAATTTAAACTTAGGGCTGAAAATGTCTTAGTCCAGACGAGCTGACCTGAGACTGAGTTAATTCGTTGTCCTGGGGAACCATAACCTTTTTTAAAATGTCTCCGACTTCCAACAAGAAGCAGATACAACTTTCCTGGACTTTACATTCTCAAAATAGTCCTTGATGTTTTGACCTTAAGCCAGCTGTGGGTTTAGTGGACCTTGGAGTGCAATAAGTTTCTCCAGGACAACAGTTTCCTACTAAACCTCTCCCCCTTCTCAAAACTCCCTTCACCCCTGTCACCACTGAGCACATTTGTAGGGGTAAATAAAACTTCCTGGGGCTGCTCTGTTGGGCCTGAGGACAAATTGTATGGAAAGGCTCACGTCTATACAGTTAAACTGTCTTAACCCTTCCTTAAAGTGTCCCCAGACAGTGTTTTCTAGCCTGAGCTGGCTCCCAGATTGTCCCTATGATAGCACTACTTGGCTGAGACCAAAACTGTGTGAAACATTTCACAGTATGAATGGTTGCATTCATTCTGTGTTCAGGTCCATGTGCCGACCTGATTTAGTTTATTTATTAGTTTAGCTGTAACCATTGTGGCCACATCCAATTCTCTATCGGCTTTTTTTTGACTTAAAGTTGGTTTTATACACTCAGCCTTGGATGTGAAGTTGCCTGAAGTACAATCCTGCAGCCCATCTTAAACCCACAGAACAACAAACACCCAGAAGAAACAAACAAAAAAACAACAAACAAAGCCCCAGCCCAAACCCGTGACTCAACATGTAATTAAAATTGTGGGGTTTTGTTTGGGGTTTTTTTGGTTGTTTCTTTTTAAACTTTTTGTCCTTTTGTCCTTTTGTTTTAATGTTTTAGGATGAGGAAATGGCCTCAAGTTGTGCTAGAGAAGGTTTAGATTAGGTGTTAGGAAAAATGTGTTCACTGAAAGGTTACCCAGGTGAATGGTGGAATCACCAACCCCGGAAGAGTTCAAAAAACATGTAGGTGTGACACTTGGGGACATGGTTTAATGGTGGACTTGGTAGTGCTGGGTTAATGATTGGACTTGATGACGTTATAGGTCTTTTGCGACCTTAATGATTCTATTATTCTATGATTCTATGAATGTTTTAAGATCTAGGTTCTGGAAATCAGTTGAAAAGAAGTATCCAACCGTTCTAAAAATTAATTAATAAAAATAATGAATTATATGTACTACATAAGGATATACAGTTTTTAAAATAGGAAAAAAATTAATATCTATTATATGAAATATGGTAACAAACAAAAAACCCTAAAGATTTGTGTTTCACTGGTTAGCCTTTGACCACTCCAAACTGAGTCACTGTAAGTTCCGTTGGTGAAAAAAAATTTGAAATTATCACACAGGAATATAGCAATGACAAAAGCTACTTTCTGTCTCACCAAAAGTTATTTTTATGGGAGAGAGTTTTATTAGATGCTGAGATTCCCCTTTCCTCCTCATCCCCAGAATTGGCTTCGGCAGTGATATGACATCTAATAAATGGAGAGGTGGACAAGCCCAGGTGGACAGAGGTCAGCTTATATCATGGAAAAGGAAGCTTAATATGACTAAAATTGTTATGACTTTGTTTTTACTGCTATCTAGATCTTTTTTCCTCCCAGCCTACAAACAAGATCTTGCAGCACAGAGTCCCATATGCAATTATCTCTTCTGTTTAAACAAATATTGCTAAGGGATTCTTTTCCCTTTTTACTTTTACTATCTTCTCTGTTATTACAACTATATCCCTGAGACCCAAAAAGAAGACAAAATGTGGCAACTACTTTGCAGGGTATGGATGATATGATTTGAAGTCCTAGAAGGCTCAGAGAAAGTTGATTTTCAGTATTGTAGGGCCAGTATTTAGTTGGTAGGTTAGAGTATAAAAGCCATGGAAAAGATACTGATACTACTACTTCCCCCTGCTGTGCAAAGCATGGTGGCTGTGAGCCTGTATGAGGAGTCTCACAGCTTGCTCAGTATTTATTTTAGAGGTGTCTTTTTCCTGAAAGATATCTTGCCCTTAATTTTAAAGACTTTTTCATAGTCAGTGTGCCTGCTCTAGAGAAAGGTGATTTTCTTTCACCTGCAGCTCTTTCTAAGTTCAAAAATAGACAAACATCCATCCAAACTAACCTGCATGTTTCCAACACAACAACCCAGGGTCAGTACAGGTGCTGAGCAGCTGGGGGAAATCTTGTCTCTTGTCTGTGGTTTCTAACCCCAAGCAGAGGTGATGGAGAGAGGGTGGGAGACTTTCCTATCCTGAAGCACATCATACTTTAGGTATTTTGGATCAGAGTAAAAGTGCTCCTCAAACCTTTGTCCCACACTGCCCTGGCACTACTTCAGTTATTATTAAGCTACCTGGCTCTCTCTAATTTGGGAATTCTTTGTAACCACCTTCACAAAGAAGGTGATGGAGCACATCTGCTACACTAAATGCTGAATAGTCCTTCTCAGTTTATGGAGTACAGACATGAAATAGCATGATTATGGTATATTTCTCTTGTGCTGTGCCCTTGAAATACCAATGCAAAATTCACAGCAGATGAAATAAACAAGTAATAGTTATTAAATAAAGGCTGCTAAGAAGAATGATAATGCTGCAGAACGCTAGTGAGAGCTTTGACTGTCACATGAAAATTAGGAGCTAACTATATGGTTATTAAAAGCCAGGTCATATTTTCCATCCATTTTTATTTGTGAGGTCTCCTTGAAATGACTTATAAAACTTGGGAACCTAGGCAGCTTTTCTCTAGGGAATATAAAACTATAGCAGCTGATACTGGTAAAATAGGTTATATGGAGCCTTAGAAATGACTGCTTGATTTGTCCAGTATTTATTGCCTGAGTAATGTACAGAAACAGTAAAACAGAAAAGCACAGCTTTCCATCTGTGCTGCATTATGCCATACATAAGAACTATTTTTCATTTCAAATGGTGGTAGCCCCGTAGGCTTTCTTGCTTTGATATCCTATGCTACCACACATGATATGATAGAGTATAAACAGACTGACTATAAATCTGAATCTTTACAGTTTTGAAAGCTGAAACATTCCAGTATTCACTTCCCACCAAATAGGCCTCGTGAAGTGTAGCCTGGGTCAGGTGTTTGGATTTTTTTAAGTGGAGGCAAAGGTTGTTACACAGAAACCTGAAGCCAGCTTGGAAAATAGAAAAAAAATTATTAAACCCAAGAAAACAAAAAAGTGTCCCCATCTAGTATATAAGGTGTGCAGCCCAAAAGCTCATCAGAACATAACGGAAGGGTTTGCTGTTTTAAACAAACAGCTTTCAAGCACTAATTTCCCTTTATTCTCTAAATCTCCGCTCACAAATTTGCACACCTTAAATGTCAACAAATTGTGAGCCTGTGTGACACTGGAGGAACACTATTTCCCTTTATCTCCACCCATTTGAAACCAGAGAGAGAGAGAGCAGGCTAAAACAGATGAACTGGTAGCCTTGAAAGGGGTCAAAGTTGTTTTTTAGCAGGAGGGATCAGTTTGGTTTTCTTGTTTGTTTTGTTTAATTTGGTTTGAGTTTTGTTGTTGGGGTTTTTTTGTTTGGTTGGTTGGTTGGTTTTTGTTTTCTTTTCTTTTTTTTGTTTTATTTTGCCTTTCTATGCCTTTATTTTTTTAAGATTATAAATTAGAACTCCTATAACTAACTTTCTGGGATATAACAAATTTTGCAAATTAAACAGCTCTTGTTATTTCAATATCTTAATCAGTTTTTCTGATTTGAACCTTATGTAAGTTGATACAAGTACGAAATTGGACACATTTTCTGGTGATGAGCAGCACATTGGAGCCCCACAAAATCCTTCTCACTGGAGTGAGTAGGGTGGAAGGATAACTATCAGGTATTCTGAACAAAAATTTTCTGTATATACAGATAGGAATCCACTTCTGGTGGCAATAAAATCTGAACGGAACTTGAATTTAGTAACTACAGCAACAAAAAAAAGCAAACAAAAAACCTTAGTGTGATACTTTTTCAGCAGAAACAAATACAATCCCAATAAATCTCACTGGTAAAGAGAGGGCAGGAGGTCATGAAATCCAGATGCTTTGTCCACAATATCCTGTAATTTCCTTGTGATATTTTAAATCCTCTTACAGAAGGAAAGTGAGGAAGGGCAGGTGAAGAGGCTCCCACTTCCAGGGGGACCAGGGCAGTGGGGTCAAGGTGGGTTCCTAGTCTTGGCTGTGGCAGGGGGCCACGAGCCCACGGCTGAGGTTCAGCACCACATGATTCCCAACCACCTCTACAACAGCCCCCGGTGCTGGCGGGAACCAGACCAACTGATCCACCACCACCAAGCTTCGTGGGTGTGTGCAACCCAAATATGTGCACACAGACACAACCTTACAAGTACAAACCTTCATGTTATTACTTCATGAAGAATCCACCTCCTCAGAAAGAGAAATCCTAAGAGGACCCACCAGCAGTGCTTAGAAAAGCTACTGCATATTCTTAAAGATGTACACATCCTGGAAATGTTGAAGCTTCAGGGAAAACCAGAAAAAAGTGTTATTGTGTCTCCCATTCATTCCTCAAAAAATAATTCGACATTTTAGTGGTTTATTCACCAAAACTACATTTATTTCTTTCCTTCAGAACTCCAATTTTCATTACAGAGGAAGCACTGCTAGGTGTGTTTACAAACCAAAGTCGAAATTCTTCCTTGGAATGACAGGTATATCTATGTTACAAACGGAGTTGTTCTGAACTCTAGAGTGTTTATACATACACACATATACATAAATTCTATAGATATAGATTACTCTTGTTTATAAAAAGGGGAAAATTTGAAGGTAGAAAGCTTCAATATTGTTGACTGCTAAAAAAAAAAAAAAGAGAATTCTGACTTTGAGATCAGAGAGGTTTCAAATTTTATAGTTCAGTTCTTAAAGAAAAGACTTTTCCACAGGATAATCAGGAAAAAAATTACATTCCCATATATAGTCATTATAAAGTGCCCAAGGGGATTACAGATACAGGTAGTGTATACACTGTAGATTTAGTGGAATTACAGTTGCTAATGTTTTAAATTAAATTTAACTTTAAGATTTTAAATGAAATTATTTCAAATTTCATATAGATTAAAAAGATGTTTTGAATGACTGAAATGCAACAGCTATGTCATTTGAGATTTCTCTCTAAAAAAACTTTCAGTGCTGTAAAAGCCCAAAAGATGAAGGGACTAATGTGTACGTCCCAAATACCAATAGCCAGACAGTTGTAGGGCCGTTGGTAATAATGCTGTGAGAAAGAACAGGATGTGGCAGGAGAAGGGGGCTGTACAGAAGTAGAGCAATACTTTTCTTTTTCTTTCTTTTTCTTTCTTTCTTTCTTTCTTTCTTTCTTTCTTTCTTTCTTTCTTTCTTTCTTTCTTTCTTTCTTTCTTTTCTTTTTCTTTCTTTCTTTTCTTTTTCTTTCTTTCTTTCTTTTCTTTTTCTTTCTTTCTTTCTTTCTTTCTTTCTTTCTTTCTTCTCTTTTTCTTTCTTTCTTTTCTTTTTCTTTCTTTCTTTCTTTCTTTTCTCTTTCTTTCTTTCTTTCTTTCTTTCTTTCTTTCTTTCTTTCTTTCTTTCTTTCTTTCTTTCTTTCTTTCTTTTTCTTTCTTTCCCTTTTCTTTCTTTCTCTTCCTCTCTTTCTTTCTCCCTTTCTCTCTCTTCACCTCTTTAATCCACCTCTCTCTCTTCCCTTTCACCCTACCCCTTTTAAAATCAACATCCTCTTGAAACACAGAAGGCATTTGTGATACATGAAGAAAACTAGATGAGAGTCAGTAATCCTTTTCTCTAGAACCGAAATGTAAGCTTTCACATCCAATCTAAACCAGTAATATATCTTCACTACCTAATATGTGCTTGACTCAAGATATTGCTGAAAATAATATGATAAATATAAAATACAATTTGATGTGACAGAAACCGATGCACATCTAATTTTGACTCTAAACAGATAATTCAAAATACGAGTTATTCAGAGAAAGATAATTCAATAAGCAATTAGGAATCAATCAATAATCAATGCA
Source organism: Chiroxiphia lanceolata (assembly GCF_009829145.1). Taxonomy (NCBI): domain Eukaryota; kingdom Metazoa; phylum Chordata; class Aves; order Passeriformes; family Pipridae; genus Chiroxiphia; species Chiroxiphia lanceolata. The sequence goes on from NC_045639.1 coordinate 99,937,542, forward strand.
GTACCATCAGCACAAAAAGGGATGATATAATAATATTTTACATATTTTGCCTTCATGAAGTATACATATGCTGTACCCATTAAACTGACTTAAGTTACTTAACATTCAATTGTGCATTTTGTGGAGTGAGTCAATAGAGTGACTCACTAGCCCATTGCAGTACCATATGGGAAACTTTCCCTCTCCTGAGCAGATGGAGACTAAGAATGTCACAGACAAAATGTGTTTTGTCTCTGGAGAAAGGATGTTGGCTGCTTTGTTCTTAGACTTTTCTGCATGCCAAGCCTTCTGCTTACATTGAGAGTCCTACATTTTGAGATCTCATGGATATTTCAATGTCTTGGAAATGCTGACCTGCAGAAGACAGGTTATTCAGAAGAATTCAAGTAAAATATGACTATTGGTGTGCAATCCAAGATTTAACTGGTGGGAGAAAGCAGAAGAAGTCATCACCTTTGCCATCCTTTAACACATAATCCTCTATGAGGGAGGCAAGTGCTTTCCATTTCTCTGTGGATGATTTAGGCGAAGGGTGATTGAGATGGTATTACAGTTTTGCAGGTGACTGAGGTTACAGAAACCCTATTTTCTGTTCCCCTCTGGCCTATTCCATCTACCTAGAAATATTTTTTTCCTCCTCCTTGTTTTTCTTCTTTTTCTCCTGAATCCCTTTTGTACTCAGTTTTGCTGCTGCACTTTTCCACATTTTTCTGTGCAAATCCCTCTCTAGGTGAAAGATGATCACATCCCTATAAATTTGTGTGAAAATAGCAGAAGAAAAATACCAAGAAGTATTACAATTTTAACTCCTTTCTTAAAGTAATATAGTCAGGACCACATATATCCACACTAACTTTTGTAAGTCAACAGGGTCATCAAGGGTTATGAGTCTCATTCTGCCAGTGGTTAGTGGGCAAAATGGCCTGTCAGCCTATGCAAAATGTAAACCATCTTCTGAAAGTATCTATCTACTGCATGCTGACCATGTTGGAACTTAAAACATCCCCTAATTTAAATGCGTCCAGGTTGGGTGAGTCTGAGTTTATGCACAAGAAATCTGAGCCTACACATGACTAAGTAGTATAAAATTTTTGACAGCTATTTCTTTACTATGACTCCTAGGTTCAAAAGCATGCATCTTCTGTTTTTACAGTGCCTGTCACAATGAGACCCAGTTTAACTAGTCTCTTGATTATAACCACTCTATGACCCTTGCCAGATTCAACCCCAGATGGGCTTTTGCTTTTCTAACTCTACCTCTGTGCAGTCAGGCAGTGCCTCTGTATTCCTCCTGAGTCATACTCCTCCTAGAGAAGCACTATCCCTGCTTCCACCTTCTGTTCAATGACTTTTGATGTTTAAATTTAGAGATGAGTTCTTTGCTCATCCATGCAGGTCTCCTGCCATGTGTGAACACTCATCAGGATGGATAAAACTTGAGCTTGGGAAAATGACCCTTGAAAATCAACTGCTCTTCAGGACTCCTATTCTACCCTGCTTCCTGGTTTTCAAGGTCTCTTCTGCCAGTCTCACCCTGTGACATCTTACCAATTCAGTCTGCAACCTCTTCAGTTGGCTGTGAGTCATCACCATCTCCCCTGACTTCTCCTTTATTCTTAGTTTAGAGCTCTCCTCCCCAGCCTGTTGACAAAGATCATTTGGCACTTGCTGCACTTCGTCACGTGGATACCATTTTTATCTCAGTCCTCAGAGAGGATCCCAAGCTTGTGAAAAACCAAACCCCCATTGTCAACACTGGCTGCACAACTGTTTGTTGACCTACAAGTCCATCTATTTTTCATCAAGCCCTTCCCCCTCACTGGAAGAATCAAGGAGATACCACCTGGGCCCCTGGGCCCTTGGGCTTCACCTCGAGTGCAATATCAGTCTTGCTACAGTCCAGCTTGTCCCTACAAATATCATTGATATCAAAAGGAAGAGCAGCAGGGGACCAGAAAAAACCTTGGCAACCTGGTGCCCTGGATCCAAATGCCTGGCAAGCATCAAACAACCCTAGACACCAGGTCATACAAGAAGATGGTAGTGTCCATCCCCTACAGCAAAGAGTCTCCTACAGCTAATACTTCTTCCTCCTGATGCTGCTGCTAGACTTAGGCTCAGCCTGTTCAGATGCTTCATTGGACATAACTCTCAGCCTGCTATCTGCTACCTGGGCATTGAACCTCCACCATAGTTGCAGACTTGCAGATGGGGCAGGAGTTAAGCTCCTAGCATGAGAAGCCACAGGATTCCAGCTTTTACCATTATGGAAGACTTTGGTAAGCACAGGCTTGGTCTACTCCTCACTCAGTGCAGTTAGATCTTTGCAGTGTTGAAGATACAGTCAGTGTTTTTCTCCCCATCCTTATTGCTGCACTGCCTGCTGACCTCCTCCCACAGGCGCTTTACTTGACTGCACAGACTTTCTCAGTGCAAACCTCATGGAGGCAAGGAGTCCGTCTTCTCCAGCCCAAGAAAGAGAACCAGTCATCTCTGCAGCCTCAGGGATGCATACTCCCTCAGGAGCTCAGTTTAAGTTGAACTCTGGCACACCAGGAAGAACTGCTCCATCAGGTGGCGAGGACCATGCTCCATAACACTTCACCATCAGCAGCAGCAGCACACATATACACTGTGTACAGCAGAGCCGCCCTTCTGTGCCTATTTCTGCACAGATAGTTACACAGGACTATTCCTAACACCTGTTGGAAGGGTGTTTGGCCCTTCAAAATCGGGAGTTAGCTGCAAACAGAAAAGCACCTTTTCATCAAGAACATCCGACAGAGCTTGTTAGAAGTAACTAGAGCTTGGAGACCGACTCAGCCCACTGCAGTCACCCTTTCTCAGTGGTAGCAGTCACCTTAGAGTTCCTCAGAAAGTTCTTAGGAGAAATTCCTGGACGATCTGGGAGAAGAAACCAAAAACTGCTGCACAAACTGCTACATCCATTGGTTTCCTCCTTTATCCGTTGCTCTTGAGGTGGGATGTTCAGTGCTGTTCAGTACCATTACAGTATGAGCTAATTTCAACCATCAGGCTATTTTTAGTATTACTCTGATTTATTAAATTTCTGAAAAAGGACCTTCTACAGACTGTCTTCAGAATATACAGCCCTCAGAGCTAACAGTTGTGCTTGTATTGAGCTTCCCAAAGCTTAATGATGCTCTACATAATTTTTTAGCTTTAAATATGCTACTACAATTCCAAGGTTAGACATTGCTACCTTATGGTCAGAGACTGTGGGATCAAAGTACTGCAGCTGTCATAAGTTTCTTTACCTCCACCAAGAGGTAAATTCACAGCAATTCACAATTGTTTTGCATCTGGAGAGAGTGGTTTCTCCATTGTACCTGTGAATGACAGCTTTAGAGATGAGACAGGGCCAGACTGAGCCTTCAGATTTCACTTAAATCACTGTCACCTCTATGTTTGCAATAGGAGAAAATTCCAGCTATCACTAATCAAAATATGTTCTTAGAAGCTTTCTCTTAGCGTAAAATGCTATCAGTGACATCATACAGATCAAACCTGCTAACAAAAGATTCAGATTTTAAGTGACTACCATAGCTGCTCAGGGAGAGAGGGCTTTACAGACAGTACATTTGTTTGTATCATGTGAGAAAAATAGGTCAACTGAAGTCAACCAATTTGTAAATTTTTATAGCTAGACTTTTCAGTTGTAATTTTAGTGAAGGATTGAATGGGCAGAAGTATAACACATTGAGGTGCTTAACTTAGTGTTATGCATTCACATGAACATTACAAAAAAACTATTAGAAAATCATAGAATACAATTGCATAAAAACAACAGAAATTGAGAGTCTCTTGACTATAAAATTTTCAATCCATCAATTCCATAGAGTACCAAAATAAAAACTTTATTTAGTTATCCAGCCACAAGTTTACTCTCAAGAGAGAAGGGGAATTTTCACCAGCCAAGAGAAAATATCTGATTAGGGAGTATGTTAAAGATGGAAATAGGAATATGATTGCAAAGCCTCTCAGATGAAAAACCATAATCTCATTGGCCATTGAAATACTTGGAAGAATAAAAAAAGAGACATGCCAGAAATCCGTAATGTGATTCATAAAATGAGAGTCTCAACATCTTCCTTCCTAATTGTCCTTTTATTCTTTCTTATTAGTAAGTAATTGTGAGATGAAATTTCAGCAGCTTAGAGGAAAGAAATGTGGCCAAAACCCATTCATAACTTCGGCAATTATATAGAGTTCTTCCCTAAAATAACATAGATTATTCCTTCCACTCTCTGCTTCTGGGAATTTAGAACTTAATTCAAGTGAGCATTAAAGCACAAATGTGATAGACATTAAGCTAATTTTTTATTTATGGAGTTTAGATATTGCTCTTTTCTGCTTTGACATTCTTTTTATTTACTGCTTACTTATTTGGCTCCAGTTTACCGTTTTACACTTTGTTTACATTTTTATTGAATTTATTATTTTTATTAAAATTCTTGTTTATGTATGACTGATACAATTAGATGCAAAAACTGTGAACTTCAGCAAGCTTCAATACAGGAACTGGTTTGGTCAAAGCCCTGTTTTCTTCAACATCTTCATAAATGACTTGGACTCAGGACTGAAGGGGATACTGAGCAAATTTGCAGATGACACAAAACTGGGAGAAGCTGTTGACTCCCTCGAAGGCAGGGAGGCCCTGCAGAGAGACCTCGACAAATTAGACGCAATCACCAACTACATGAATTTCAAAAAGGGAAAGTGCCGGATTCTGCACCTGGGATGGGGCAGCCCTGGATGTACGTACAGATGTACAACAGAATAAGATGCTGGACAGCAGTGCCACAGAAAGGGACCTGGGCATCCTGGTTGATGGCAAGTTGAATACGAGTCAGTAGTGCCCTGGTAGCCAGGAGGGACAACCATGTCCTGGGGGACATCAGGCAAAACATCGCCAACCGGTCAAGTGAGGGGATTGTCCCGCTCTGCTCTGCACTGGGGCAGCCTCACCTTGAATATTTTGTGCAGTTTTGGGCACTACAATAGAAGAAAGATATTAAGATATTGGAGAGCATCAAAAGGGGGTGAGAAAGATGGTGAAGGGCCTTGAGGGGAAAGCCACATGAGGAGTGGCTGAGGTCACTTGGTCTGTTCAGCTTGGAGAAGAGCAGATTGAAGGGAGATATTACAGTCTGCAACTTCCTTGTGAGGGGAAGAGGAGGGGCAGGCATTGATCCCTTCTCTGTGGTGACCAGTGACAGGATCTGAGGGAATGGCCTGAACTTCTGTCAGGGGAGGTTTAGGTTGGATGTTAGAAAAAAAGTTCTTCACCCTGAGGGTGGTTGGTTGCTGGAATAGGCTGCCCATGGAAGTGATCACAGCCACAGAGTTCAAGAAGCATTTGAACAATACTCTCAGGCACATGGTGTGACTGTTGCTGATGGTCCTGTGCAGGGCTAAGGGTTGGACTCAATGATCCTTGTGGGTCCCTTCCAAAAAGGAGTATTTTTCGATTCTGTGTTTCTGTGATTCTGTGAAAGTAGAACCCAAACTCTAGGAACCAGCAAGAGCAAAGGAAACCCATGTAAGATTAAAGCTGTGGTAGATTTTGGAGGAAGGAATTGTCATCCAGGACCTGTCTGCTTACTTTTGCCATAAAAGAGAACAAGCTTATGTCAGAGAGAATAGACAATTATTTGCTTTTCACTAAAATATTGTCTCCCAGAAACTTTGTTTACATGTGGGTGATGTCAAAAATCACTTGGGAATGTAGGAAGTTTGTTCTGTCAGTCCATTCACCACAGGCTTCTAACTACAGTGGAATTTGCTGGAAAAGGGAATCTGGCATTGTGTCCCTGCTCTTTCTCAGACACCAATCAGTGCTGTCTGAGAGCAGAGGTGGGGCAGAGCCCAGATGCTGGTCCTGGGTTGGACATGTCACAAGTAGATGATATTATTTATTCAGAGTGCATTTTTGTCATAACATCTCCAGGGAAAGTTTGTTAGCTTTGGCAGACTTCTCACATCCCTGCACTTTTAATCTCCTGGTATAAGCTGATGACAAGGTCACAAATGATTCACATAGGCACTAAGTTCCACTCTCATCTCATTTTTAAGTTGTCTGGGATCAGCTAGGTCCTGTCTGTCTAGCCTGGCTGGAAACAGGTGACAGCAGGAGAGACACTGCAGAGGTGTCTCTCTTTCTCCACTGAAAGAAGGGCTGCCAGCCCAGATTTAAATGACTGTTTTTCATGTGTGAGAAGTTAGGTGAGATGAATCCCACCACCAGTGCTCAAATTAGGAGTCACAGCTATTTCATTCCTGCCAGCTGTAGAGGAGGCAAGATCTGGTAGGCATGGATCACTCATTTCACTCTTAAATTTAAATACTATATTAGTAGCAATGACTAAATTAGGCATGTAGAGTAGGTGGTTTAAATATGGTCCCCAATCATAATTTCATGTGCTCTTAGAGCGCCTGGAAACACTTGGGCTTCTTTCCAGACTGAAATGTCCAAATAGTGTTGCATTATAAAGATATCATGAATGATGTCTAGCTGTGTATCACAAAGTAATGTATCACATTTTTATCTATGTTTATTTTTTTCCCTGAGTTTTGTTTGAATGTCCCCAGCAAAGCTGCTGATCTTAACTGCCATGACCAAAATATGATTGTACCATTGAAAAAAAAAAAAAAGAGTTATTTTTATCTGTGAATATTCCCTGTTTATCCTCATTCTCATTGTTGAAAGATATTATGAGAAATTTAAAACAGAAAAGATTTCAGTTTATTGGCCTCAAGTAAAATTATGCGTCTCTATCACCAGGTTTTTTTTTAGTTTGCTGGTTTTTAAACTTTTGTTTAGTTTTTTCTATTTGCAATGGTAACACACTTAATAAATGAATAGAAATCAATTCAGAGATGATTCGGAAAGTACATTGAAAATGCAAGGTATTTAACTTTTGTAATAAACATAGAATTATTATACATGATTCTTTGCACTTTATTCATATAAGACTATGAAGGAAGATACCTTACATTTGAAACTATCCTGCTGTATGTTACATAAATCTTCATTTTATTTAAATGTAACTGAAAAATGAGTGTTCACTATTGACATTCTCTAGACCTTCCTGAACCTCTGGAAATATGGGTTCTGCTTCCAAAGGAGGAAAGAGCAGTGCAACTAAGCGAGACAGAGGAGATTGAAAGTCTTACCTCTCCGTATGTGTTTGTGTGAATACTTTGTAGGACTGCACAGAAATTGCATTTAGTCTAGTCTTACTTTTTTCTCTGATAGACCCATTGAGTGGCAAGATATAGAAATCTCTCTCATATCTTCCATGTTTTATATAAACTAAACCTTGGAGAGACCCCAGAATGTCCCTTTTTTTATATGACTCGTAATAAAGTGGCACCATTCATTAAAAGCTCCTCCATCTGACCATTCCCATGCCACTGTCACTAAGAATCTTCTCTTCATCTGCTCCCAGGCAGCTCAGATAAGTGTTTCCAACCCTCCTTTTAGTTCTTTGGAATAAAAGACCTTTACACACCATAGAAACATAGGTCCAGTGCAGACCAGGGACAGTTGTGCAAAGTTTCCACTAGCACAGGAACTCCTCAGAGTATAGTCTAAAATTACTCCAGGAAAATGTACTTGGAAATGCCATATGGGAGAAAAGAGGATTCCCCTGTTTAGAAAGATCTGTGAAGTAGAGCCTTTGTGGGTTGTGTTCCACTATTCTATCACAGGAAGACCAAATATAAGCTTTCTCATAGACAATTTCTGGATGAAGGAAAAAGCTGTAATCACAAGTTCAGCAGTTCATGGATACTCTGTAAGTAGTCAAGCACGATATGGGATTTACAATCACCACGATGTCTGTAGTCACTGCAAAGCTAGACCTGTGAAGTCACACAATGCAGCTAACAAGCTGAGACCTCTGAGAACATTTAGCAACGAGAATCTGTCAGCTTCTCAAGTTAAGGACAAGAATAGGCAGTGCTGCTAGAAACCCTTTCTAATAAAACTGAACCACAGGTTTACATGAAAGGAAATATTCAAGGATATTTTTATTTTGAATCTTCTATTTTTTTCATAAAAATATTTTTAGAGGAAAAAAAAAGTAATCTTTTAGAACCCTCTAAACAAAAAATTTACTTTCATGAATGTGTTGATTTGAAGGTAAACCGGTAGGGGAAATGAACCCAACTCAAAAGAGAGATTATAAATCAGAATAACAATTTAATAAAATAATACAATAAGTATGATTATACAGACAAACAACTGGCTTTAACCCACAAAACCCAAATGTATAACCCAGCACCCTGGGGCATGAACAGAGTGGTGTTCGTTGGGCCCCCTGAGTCCAAAGTAAAAGGAGAGGGGAAAACCTGTTGGTGAGAGTGCTGGTGCAGTCTGGTCAAGAGTGGTGATTGCAGTCCGGTTGAGGGTGGTGGTTGCAGTCTGGTTGAACAGTGGTGGTTGCAGTCCAGTCAAGAGTGGTGGTCTGCAGTCTTCCTCTGGATCCCATGAGTGGTTAAAAAGGTTCCAAGACTCCAAGATTATATATTCTCCAGTTCAGGCAGGAATGCCCAGTACCTCCCTCAGGGTGGGGAGTTCCACAATGGGTGTGAGGACAGGGGACACCCTCCTATCTCACAGGCCTCTTAACACCCAGTTTATAGCCTGAGGAGTCAGGTTCTATGGGCAGAGGGTGCAAATAGTCTATTGACAACAGTTTCTGGGAAATGGCATGGAAGGCTATAGAATACACAGTTTTGGGTTACACCTATCCAGTCATGAACTGGTCCCAGCTGTTCTAACTAGGACAATGAAAAAGACTTGAGAAATATTTTCTTGTCTGTTTTGGTATGAAAGACCTTACCTTACTTGATATGCATAAGTGAAATAATCATTATTTGTTAGAAAACATTTGATGCTTTTTACTAGGAAAGCATTAAATTTAGATGTTGTGTAGGTTTTTCTATGTATATTCTTGCATTAACTGCCATAACAATATCTGTAAGTGTAGTCCTGTTTGTTCAACACTGTCAGTTACAAAACCATGTTCCAAGTACTCTTTTTTTTTTAATTTAATAATTCAAGACGGAATTTCCCATATTAGACATCTGCCCTAAGCCTATCTAATTTTTTTGAAATTTTGAAAAAAAGCTTTAGATACTGTTTTTCAGACCTGGGTAAAGGCCATACATCTAGTTGTGTCCACGCTGAGAAATTCTCGCAACCTTTTTATTGAGAAGCTGTATTAAAACCATGCTTTGAAGCATGGACCCAACAATTAGCAAGAATGTTATATGGGTGTCAAAGGTGTCATTTTATGCATGGACTTATTGAGGTTGCAGAAAAATTCGGTGCATATTGTCTTTACTAAATGTGTGGATTTACAGTTTAGCTCTTCAGACTGCATGTGGACCACGCCTCTGGAGCAAGTGAGAACATGCCTTTCCAAGCGGCAGGCCTTGGGCAAGCAGATCCCTTCCGTCACTGCTACCATAAAACAAATCAAGGTGCAGAACACTGACCTCAACTGAACAACTACCCTAACAGAAAGAATGGGTCAACTGTTCTTTTCCTTGCTTCATTCTTGGAAATCACTCAGCCGTTCAAACTTAAGGATGGAAAGAAGGAATCAAGTAGCCTGAGGTATATTGTTGATCTTTCACTGTTTGGGTTAAAACCAAGAGAGTTACAAGGAAGACCTTTCAAAGAAAGGAACTGTTATGCATAGGGACAAATCCTCATCTTCTGTAAATGTGTAGCATCAGTGACTTTCAATGACAGATATTGCTTAAAGATGAAATATCTTAGATTATGTACATCACATGCTACAACTTATTAGCCTTTACACCTCAAAAATAAAACCAGATCAGATCCAAAACCACAACTGGAATTGGAATAAAACATTTTTTAAGCATTGCAGTTTGGAGAAAGTGTCATCTTACTGTGTATTTCATGGCTGAGAACAGAAACAAAACACTGGAAAGAAAGCTGTTCATGCTGTGCCATATGTCTAACCAAACTGGAAAACATAATAACAGAGTATCTCATGAGTTCTTGTCCTCATGAGATTTCCAAATTTGAGAAAGAGTTCAGATCAGTATATGAAACCATGAATCTCTGAGTCAAAAAGGATTTAAAGCTTGACAGTTATTTCTAACATATGTTTTAGTCTGCGTTGTTATAATCTCAAATTGTTTAAACTTCTTTTAGGTTTCTTTTTAATTCTGGATGGTGGTTTTTTGTAAAGCTATTTAGAACTACTATTCATGCCACTGTTGAAGTCAGAAAGTTCTGTAATACAAGGGAGTGCATAATTTCCAGAAAAGATAGAGCATTTTATTTGCTTGTAGAAAGAGAATGAGCATGTGGTGTATTTGATGTAGAACTTCTATTCATGTTTTTAAAGTAGATTATCCTGACAGAAAGAATAGATATTTCTAGAGAACTGAGGATTTGTCCACACATGCCATTTTTTGTTGCTTCACAACATCTAGAGAACAGTAAGAAAATTATAATATAAAGACAACTAACTGTGTAGTGCAGGTGATATGGTGATAAAGGTGCTGCACTGGCACTGGATCCTCTGGCTTCTCTTCCTGTTTTACTATAAGCCATCAAGTCTGTCCCTGATCCAACACATCTTCCAGCTTTCATCAATTTTGTCAAGTTCAGCTATAAATTCACCATGGCCTGAACATTCACGGAGCAAATTCAGTGCTTCATATGCTTCTGAAGGATCTCAGCACTTCCTTAACCCAGCCAGAAAGAGTCTGGACTCTACTTCAGTTTTTAGCGAAGAAACTCCAGGGTTTTTAAGCATATGAATCTTCCCAGTCCTGATCCCCAAATGAAGTTTCATCAAAAAACCCACACAATTTAATAAGGGAACTACAAGCCATTCTTCCAAATGTTTCTACTGCTTGTTTTCTCTTACAAGTTAGCCTTTTTAGCCTTTCTCCAGAGCTTTTCTTTCTCCTCTTCTGATCTTGTCCTCCCTCTTCTTTCTTTGCTAGACTTTTCCTCATCTGTCTCTGTGTCCTTCCTTCCTTCTTTCAGAAGGAATTCGGGTCAGCACTGGTCAGCCATGCTTCCTCCAGGCTGATTGGACACTTCTGTCTCTGTTTGACAGATGAAATTCCCAAAGCTCCTAGTTAATTTTAGGGTGTCTGGGGGAGGAAGAAGCCTGGCACTGAACCAAACACACATTTAAATGTGCCAGAAAATTACACAGCAGTAAGAAAATTGCCAAATCTGCAATTTTATGCAACCCACAATTTTCTAGAGGTCTTGATTATCATCCGGAGTTCAGTGTTTTACAGGAAGTGCAAGAGGTTACATTTCCAGTGATTTTTAAGTGACCTCAAAACTATAACACTGGAAAAATTTATACTAGGATTAACTATTTCAGTGATGTTTCTATTTCAAGAGCAGTCAACATGCAAAAAAAGATTTTTTTAATGAAACAGATTACAGTTTTGAAGGTGATTATTCTTAAGGTTTATATCAACAACAAATTATCCAAACAATAATGAATCTAATGCATTTTGCCTTTGGGAATATTCAAACTGAGAATTCTATTGTAGAAGTATGGTTTTGTGCATGTCTGCATAACACAATGGAGATCAAGAGAACAATCTCTTACAAAACAAGAACAGTATAACTTGTTCATAGATAATGCTAATAAGATGAGAATACATAGCTGCTAACTCTTGAAAAAAGAAAAAAAATGGATGTTGTCTTGTGACTGATCTTGTAATTTGCTCCAATATGACCACTTTGCATGCACCCCAAGGTAACAGGCACCAGCTTGGGGTGACTGTGAAGGTGATTGAATATACAGAGTTCTGTAACCTGTTTTGCAGCATAAAACCCCCACACCCATTTCAGTCAGCTACAACATTAAACGGAGTGGAAAACCACAAACTTATATCATGAATTCTCACCATTCAGCTCATGGATGAAATGTTGGGACAGCTGGGGTGTCAGGACAACTAATTTCCTACTGCGTGCTGTCTTTACTGCTTAGGTAGAATTGCTACAAGTATGTCCCTGCAGCTTTGAGATATCCAGCAGAGTCCCCATTATGGGTATTGCAGAGGCACACCATTCTTTCTGTCCTGGTGGGCAGAATGTGCTCCTTACATTCAGTGCAAGAGGAAAAGAAGAGAGATTTTACTGATGGTTGTCAAGACCCCATGACCCCTAAGAGCTGCAGCTGTATCCAGGAATCATTTTAAGGTTTCTCTTTGAGCTTTTAATTCTCTCTTTTTAATTTCTGTCAACAGACTGTCATAAACATTGAAACTTGCAGAGATTTTTTTTAGCTTGCAGAGGCTGTCTTATTTGAGGTCCTAGCCTGGAATAAAATGTATACAGCTGTGATTGCACTCGGCTGTGCATCCTGTTGCCCTGACCCCTCCATACAGTGCCTGGCCAGCGTGGCTTTATTCAGGGATGGGAGCTGGGAACATGCAGCCACCTCTGAGGGGATCTCATCAGGAAGGGAGCTGGTACCTTCCTGCTGATCCTCACTCTGGGCAACTGGGGACAGCACCACAGGCTCCCACACACTGCACACAGCCACCATGTACACAATCTTTTGATTCAATATTTAAGAAACTCTTGCCAATTAACCACAATATCTTTTTCCTTCTGTAAGCTGTAACATGTTCCCATTACATGGCAGTTCTGCCACATTTGGTCCTTTCTCTAGGAAAAACTCTAAAATTGATTGACTTTAAGCTGGCCTGCAAAGTGAATGATGAAGAGCAATGAGAGAGAGTGAATAATAAGGTAGCATCACCCTAGATTTGTAACCTACAGGCCTGAACTTCACAAGTAGGAAATGGAGTGAGGATAAAGTGACGGGAGCAAGTGATCTCCTTACCTTGCTAAGGTCCCTGCAGGCACTTACCACCTGAGCATATTGAAGTCTGTCAGCACATTTGTGGGACAGCACTTCAAATACAAGGATGGGTTGTTCTTCAGCATGTGAAGTTACTACATGAGGAGCCATTTTTGGCCTAACCATCTTGAGAAAATCTTGCAAAGACTATTGCTTGTTACTTTGTGTTATTTAGCAGGAGTTAATATGAAATTAATCAAACTATTGTTTCTTAAAACACTGGTATCATCTGTACAATGAAATGCCATCACTCCTATCTATTGATAAACTTCCTAAGCTGATATTTAAGAACAGAATCAAAGATATGTGTTCCTAAGCTTAGTTTCTCTATGCTAGCTCTCGTTATAACTTACAATCATACATCAATTTACAATTTTGCTCCTTGACCCTGGAGAAATTATGATGACTGTGACTTCTTTCTCTGAAAAGAAGAGTAATAAAATTAAGCAATAATCTATGAGTATGAGAAGGTTACAGTTTTAAAGAACATCTCCTGCTGTGAATTGAATAGCAGGGTAAAGTAAAGGTTTTAGCATTTATAAATGTCAAGGCAACACAGATGTTCATTTTAACAGCATGACATGCGTATCACTTATAAACTTATTTCACTTAAAGATTATTACCACTATACTATACAGATGGTTTCAGGATTCAACTTAAAATTTTAAATGGTTCTGAATTTTAAGGCTTTGTTGAAATAGCTGATAATTCTACTAAATGTCTTATCTCTAAAACCAGGAATTACAGTAATGCTATAAAAAAGTCACACTTTTACATGATATTAAATTTTTCAATGAGAATAGAAAACCCTAAAAAATTTGACTACAGCCCTTGATGCTGTCTCAAATGTTCTGATTATAAAGCGCTACAGCTGGAACTGGACAGAAATGTCATTTAGCTCAAGCAGTATTTTCTGTCTATTTACTGTCAAGAGACACAGGAAATGCTAGAATTAAATGGTATGGATTCAGACTGTCATCAAGATACTGTGCTTTCAAAACACTGATGAAATGAATTTATTAAGCCAGAAAGAAATGAGGTTGAAAAAGTGGGAGATGTCATGTCAGCACGTCCATCTGGGAAATAAGATGTGGTCTATATGCCAGTTTATTTCTCTGATCAGGGACCCCGACATTTTCCTTCCCTCCCTCCTATCCTCCAACCTGCCCAGCTGAAAAGAATGATGAAAATGCACCATGGTGGTTTCTTCCAGGATACCACTGCCATTTGGTGATCTAATTGGCCCCAGAGGGCCTCTCAACAATTTCCATCAGAGACAGAAAAGATTTTCTTCCGTCTGCTAGAGACAGATAGGAGACATTAATTATGCGGACAGCGTCCAAGAGAGCAACAGTCACTCTTGACTAAATCAACATGCAAAACAGTCATCGAGATTGTCACATTATAATAGCAAATGGCTATGGCAGGAGGAAAGAAAAAAAAAACCACAAACAACTTCCAACCTATTACAAAAAAAGAATCAATTAAGAATTGGTTTTGATGTGCAGATTCTACAAAAGTACTGAAGATTGTACTTGATATTTTCTCTTTCATTAGAGATGAGACTTAAAATAGAGTATTTCCACAGTTTCTTAAGAAAAAGATATTGTAATAAAAGCCAGACAAAGATTATTGAAGTTTTCATTTCTGCTTCCTAAACTATTAGGAAATGAAAATACATTTCAACCAGCCATAATGGAATATGTTTATTTTATAGGACCACTTCCTTCCCTATCTTGAAAGACTGAAAAAAAATGGGGGGAAAACCTCATACTGCAGTCATCTCTTTCTCAAAAGACAAGAATCCTTCTCAGGGTGTGAATTGAAAATCCTGGGAGTGGAAGAGGAAAAGAAGAGGTGTAGGGCAATGAAACCTGCTCCATTTTCTAGCAGCACAAAATTGGTCAAAATGCTTCTTTCAGAAAAAAAAAATAAAGCAAAAAGAAATATAATTTATGTGTGGAGGAGGGGAGGAATTATTACAGAAGGAATATTAATAAGAGAAAACAGGGCAAACAGCCCTGGTTCAACAGAGTAAATATATATTGCAGACAGCTGCATAATTTACCCAGGAGAGAAGTGTCACACAGAGCTGTTGTCAGTACCACAGTGAACTCATTTGAAGCCAGTTCCAGCCTCCTGACACTGTGCTCCTGCCCACATGGAGATACTCCACTATCATCTTTAAGAAGAAGAGTGAATCACTGGAGAAAGCTCTGTGCTATCACTTATCTTCAGTGGAGCCAGTGGGCTGTATGCCCAGGCAAGCACTTTGCATGCCTGCTGCAGCACCGTCGATGCCTCCAGTGGGAAGGCTGTGACTTTAGTCAACATCAGGGAGCAGCATGTAGTACACACACCATAGAATGTAGATCCATGTGCTGACCAGAAAAATCACAAAAATATGCACATAATAGCTGGCAAACCCTCATAGTTTGGAAAGCGTAAGTAAAAGCGGCATAGCAAAGCTCATGGTTTGAGGCAGAGTTTTTCTCTCCCATGCAGCTGCAGAATGCCAGAGCACTTCAGGCCATGGGCAAACAGTCCCTGTTTTTTCCGTGCCTGAGCATATGATTAGGTCCCTGAGAAAATCTGGGAACATCCAGAGGGTTGATCTCTCTTGCCTAGTGCTTACAATCAGTGGTATGCAGATAGGTGGATTCCCCCTTCTCCCATCTTTTGCGTAGTAAAAAATATTTCTGGCTCAGCATCTGGAAATTGTCTCTGTGAGCCAAAAAAGATTCAAGCCAACATTATGCATAACATTACTAGACAACAAGTCTTAGTCTGCCAAGCTGAACTCTTCCCTGTATAGTCTTAGAGTCCTGCAGGAACACTCTTCCCAAATTCCCAGCAAGAAAATCCCATTATATGTTGCCCAAGACATACTAATTTCACTGTAAAGTGTGTTTTGGAAAAAGAAGAGTTTACCAACATGATATGCCTCATGGGTCTTCTCTGATAAAGAAGCAACTTTCCCAGTAAATTAGATATTAAGAGGATCAAGCCAAAACAGTTGAAGGTGATAGCATAGTGCTCACTGTCACTGTTTTGTTGCTTTTATAGTGTTTCTAATTAGAAGTACCTCACTATTTGCACAAGTGTCTGTTGTCAATCAGACCTCACCAACTGGCATAGGTTAAATCACATCATTTCACAAGTCACAGGATTTTATGATAACATATCAAACACTTTCATGATGCCAACCAATCTGTCATATCACTATGAGAAACAGATTCTTTTTAAATTAAGAAAAGATGGTAAGTGTAGTTAAAATGGTAATGTAACCAGTGGAACTATAGCATAATAAAGTCAACATTATATAGTATATACAGATTGTACAGTATATACAGTGTACTTCCTGCTTGAGGGAATGTCTTATGGATAATGACCACTAAAATATAAAATAACCCTCCTGGCTTAGGAAATCTGCCTCATCATGAAAGGTGAAGATTTTTGTAAACAATTATCTGTGTATAACATTAGATCCTGCTCAGTCCCAAGTCCCAATGGACTCTAAAGCCCATTGGCCACTGACTGTAATCGCTGGGACATCTTGCAGAACCAAGCGTCTTCCCACACACTGTGTGGCAATACTAACATCCTGGTCTAGTTAAGCACTTGACCAGAAGTACCTGAGCAAAGTAACAATAGTTATGCAGTGAAAACTGATCAACAGTTAAGAAATCTGCCAGGCCAAAGACCAAATAAATTTGTAAGAATGTGATGAAATTTTTTTCTACCTAACAAGCATCAGTGGGTGCAAATCTGCGCTCCTTTCACTGTAGACTTTGCTTTTCAGGGATAGAGGCAAAGGTTTTACAGCTGGAGCTGATTTTTTTTTTCCTAAAGTAAATTTTGTTTTAATTGGCAGCTAATGGAAAAGAGTGTTTCTTATTTTTAAAGAGAGGCAGAAAAATGTAGGGCTGGTTTCAGTCTGCTGTAATTGTAACACAACATTCATTTGTCAGACCTGCAGGGAACCAAGGGTGAAATGGTAGCATGCAATACCAGTGTGTATGCCACAGATGCTACCCAGGGATTCAGGTTAATTACATACCAGACATGCTTAGAGACCACCCATGTAAAACAGCTGGCAGGATGGAGGCTTAAAATTGATCCCTGCTGGTTCCACCAGTGCATGCTGCTCTCCTCAATTCACTATGAATCTCTTCATCTGGGCTAATTTATTTCTCGCAGAATAAGTAACTTAGATTCATTTATCTCCACTTTCTGAGCTTTTCTGTCTTTGAAACCGCTCCTCTCCATTCCCTACCTATTGCTTCAGTTGTCTGAACTTAAAAGAGTATTGATGTGGATGGATAAAGCTTCCCAAGTGCCATACACATCACTGCAAAAGCCAAAGGAAGCAGGTATTAACTTAAAAGAAAAATTAGTAACAAGACCCTCTCTAGTGTGTGAGCTCATCTACCCAGGATGTGACTCATTATTTTATTCCATATTCTGATGTTGTTATACAAAATATTCTTTATTTATCTTCATTGTAATACTGAATCATCTGAGATGCCACTGAGGTCATTATGTTATGTTTGCTTTAATTCTGCACTTCTAGGCACTTCTGGTTTTTAGCTGAACCATGACAGTAGTTCAGGATAGGGAGGACTATATGCTTTAAAAAAAATTACATATTATGAACACTAGTATGACCACAGGTAATAGAGTAATGTGATATATTTGTAGTAATTCTTTCCACCCAGATCATTAATTAGGTTTAGTTTCTTACGCCACTTCATAGTCATAAATTCAAATGGTGATAAAATGTCCTTGGCTTTAGAGATGAAATTGACCATCATTCTTGGGATAACTTTATTACTAAATTGTTGTCCTGGTATTGTTATACAGTAAATATAATATTTCAAGAGGGTGGTTACTACAGACTAGATATTCTCAGGCAGGTTTTCCTAAAAGATTTAGTAGACTAAAAGCAATGAGTAGTACTAATGGATACATTGCAATGTTGATGCTCTCCTTTTGCTCAGTCTACGGAAAAGAGATTTGGTTTTAGATACTGCATAACAAACTGCCTGTAAACAATGTGGATAGTCAAGCAGCTCTCTCTAACATTGAAAATGCTGTGCGGACTTCCACTTTTACCCTTCCATTCTCTCACTGCAATGTCCTTTAAGCAGAAGTTTACTCCTTTACTTCAGTTTACTTTTCTACCTCAATTATTCAGTAGGCAGTCTGAGATCTAACTCTGGTCTCAATAACCAACATTCATATTACTAAAGACCCTACTCCAGCACTTATGTGTAACTTGAGTAACTGCTGGCACTTGAAATTCAACCCATGGCCCACAAAAGCTGCAGGAGGGAGTGTCACTGATTACAGTAGGCCATGGAGTAGGCTCTTCAGGACTGTTGTGTGCATTAGTTCCTTATTGATGGGTGTATGTGTGTACACTAGCATCAAATTTGATGGTAGATGGAAAGGGTCTCACAAAAGGAAGCTGTTCCAAAGTTCTGGTGTTTTTTCACTCATATCAATAACATAATGTCCTTAACCATATTAAAAGGCAATGATAATAAAGAATTGTCATTTAACAGCAATTGAAAGTAGTGATATAAGTAAATGTAGAAAGTGAACACATTTGAGGAATATGAGAGATATCCAGAAAGCAGGGATGAGGGAAATTCATTCCATGTTCAGTGACCAAAAAGAGAGATTGAATCATGCAAAAACTTCTAAATCTCACCTCTGCCCACAGGACATAGAGCTCCATTTGAGAAGATAAGCTTCTGCACTCACTGTGAAGAGTTAAAGCATTAAAAACAGATGTTGACCCCTTTCCACTAGGAGTTACCATTATAACGCTATTTCTGCACAATTCTTTTTTGACCAAATGAGGCAGGGGACATGCAGGATCAGACAGAGAAACACTATCTTGAGTGCCTGTGCAGCAGGAATGGAGGCAACTTATAGAAGGAGTGGCTTTGCCAGGACTAGTTAAAACCAAGGTTGCGTAGTAGCTCACAATAGTGAAACATAAGTCACTAACCACATTCAAGTATGCTACTGAGAGGAAGGGGAGAGTTTATACCTTTCTTAACCCACTTAATATACCTATTATAACTCCCTCTCCCCTCATTCCTGGCATCTGACCACAGCCTGTCACGTGCTTTTCATGAAATCAAGACACAATATAATTAATCTATTTCATTTATAAGTATATATATATTTATATATGTATAAATATGTACACTACATGAATATATAGTCCACCTGTGAATTATAATAACAGTAATAGAAGACATTTTAATAGAGGCATGACCTTCCTACATTACAATTTACAATCACAGTCCTACCTAGCCAAGTATCCAGCCTCTCATGGATGTATTTTAAGGTACAGGAATCCAGAAATGAAGAACTTCAGCTTACTTGGCCTGAACTCTAGGCTGTGCAAGATTTTGTCTCCCGTCTGAGAACATTACAATGACAAAGTTTTGATCCCAACTTCTGCGGATGGCAACAGGCTCTGCAATATAAACCTTATGCTGTGAAAAATATTTCTTATTGCCCCTTTTGAATTTCTCACCCTTAAATATCACTGACCATTCCCATTTTTCCCTGTTGCTCAAAAGGTACAGCCAGTTTCTGACAATTTCCTTAGATGTATTTTAGCTATATTTGTAGATATGGTTTTATCTTGGATCTCTGATAAGCAATGTCACACTTTTCATAGCAAAATAATCCACGGAGCAGGGACTCTTGGGAAAACAAAATGAGCTTTACTCTAAATGCATCTGAATGCACCAGCCATAAGAGGGAAGATCATTCTCTGCAACCCAGTCATGCATTTCAAATCGTTACTCTGAGGTGGATTAGATCCAACAGTAAGAGCACTTTGTTACTTGGTGGCCTCTAGCCAGGTGGGTAGAAAATCTTCCTGAGAGATGGAATGAAAATGCTGAGTTTCTTCAGTCTGAGAGAGAGAGACCGAACCAAGGTTTCCTCCTCCTTAAACATATGCCTTACTGGAATGTAACTACTGAATGTGGGAGGTACCAGGCATTTTAAAACATATGGGATACAGCGTCCTTTCTTGATGCACAGCTCAGTTCCTTGATGTTTACACAACAGATCTGAAAAAACGACATGAAAGGACATAGCTGATTTTATTTACTTATTTATTTATTTATCTATATTTTTTTTTAGTTTTTACATTTAAAAAGATCATTTACATTTTGTATGGTTTTTAATACTTTCAGTCTCTGACAGGAGTGCTCTGTAAATGCCTATCAGATCAGGCCATACACTGAATTCAGGTGTAGATCTGGATGTATTCAATCCAGGAGTTTTAGATGTCTGGAGACCATTTGTGTCAAATGAAAAGCATCTGTGAAGCGCTGGTGTCCCCCAGAAATGAACAGGGATCAGGAGGTGCCCAGGTCCTTTTTTCATAGTTGCATAATTCCAGTTTGTCATAGACTCATCACTTCAGCACCTTCCATTGCCTACCACAACCTTCAGTGTCATCTTACAGCACCTAAATCTCCACCGCTTTACAAGCTGCTGTCGGGAATTTAGTACCTTAAGGCTGACTTCAGCACCTTTCTTTTATGTTTTATGTTTTTTCCAGTTTTATAGCCATTACACAACTGCAATAAATGGCAACAAATCAAGCGAATGACTTAAAGAACTGCAGAAAAAAATCCCTTGTCTGCCTGTGCTGCAGTCTCAAAAAGAGTTAAGTGCTTATTAGGGTAATAAGTAATATTTTGACCTGCAGAACAGCAAGTTTTCTTCTTTTTCTTGTTGGCTGTTTAATATATACAAAATAAATTACTCTCCTGTAAGCTGTTTTTGATGAGGCAATGCTAATAAACAGCAGCTGATTCTAGACTACAGCCATTCCAGGTGCAGCTCACACTTGTCTCAATGTTGTCAACAGATCCCTGGGGAGCCCCCTTTCCTGCACCATGAAAATAATTAACCGCCCCAGTTCTGGATGCTCAGGGTGTGTCATTATTTGGTTATGCAAAGCCTGGTTGCTTTGTTTTTTATTTCAACGGGCTTCAAATCAGGCTCTAAGTTGAGAGGTACCCACAGTCTTGTGACTGTGTTGATTTTCTCTTGGGTTTATCCCCTGGGTCAGTCAGTGAATCAATGAGCTCTTTTGTATCTTATATTTTTTTGAGCTCCTGGATATAGCATATATCCACCAGCAATAAGCCCAGGAACTCCAAATATAGTGCCTGAAGGGTACCTGAGAACAATCAGATGATTGCAATTTGCTGTTGTTACAAATGGAAGTCGTCTGCAGACAGTTGCAATCTAGGTTATTTCTATAAAGTTGAGTTTGTCACAGTGTAGTCTTCATTTTTCCCATGAAAAACTTTTCTATGTTTTACATATTCTCACACACACATGTACATGTGTACAGACATACAAATCAATTTTTAAAAGATTATATAAGGCAAAACCCATTTATGTTCTGTCATCTGCTCCTACTTTCCCACCAGTAGCAGAAATTAATCAAATTAACCCTAAATACAAATACTAGACCCAAGACAGTTATTGCAGTCAAGAAAAAACAAACATATATCTGGTGTGAAACATGGATACAAACTGGAAAATTTTTCACCTCAGCCTGTCGTGGAGCACAGAAAACTTTTTTTAAAACATCTGATTTCATTCTTCTCTCTAGACCCCAAGATTTCATTTCATATTTGTTTGCAAGTAATTGTTTTTCACATTTACAAGAAGAACACAGCGACCAGCACTGATATTGTGTGAACCTGTTGGACTGTTTCTAGCCTAAGTGTGTGCCTGTAAATTATAGCTGGGGCCCAAGAGAAGGGGTAATTGTGCTGTTCTGTATAACTTCAGCCAGATGACTAACTATGAAAGAAAGGTGGGGGCTTTTGTCTGAGGAAAAATATTACTGCTCCCCTTCTGATGACCAAAATGCATCTTTTGCTGTGTTGGAAGGTACCTGAAATGACTAGTCTTGGTAGCCAGAGGCATCCTTCTTAATTCTCTTTTTTACCTGTAAGCCTTTTCCTGATTCAAATAGAGCTTGATTCCTCCTCCCTTCTAGGCAAAAATCAAAGCATTCCACTTTATTTTAATGGATAGTTTATCTGTCTCAATTTTTCTTGTCAGGACTTTCAAGACGTTTACTATTTGAGAGGGAAAAGTGTACAAGGGAGTGAAACAAGGTAGGAATACAAGAGCTGTGGGTGTAAAAAATCAGCTTCTAATGACATTTAAAAGGAACAGCTTAGCGTAAGTGCTCCTTTTATCTGCACCATTCTCCCTTGACCCAATCATATTTTCAAAGTCAGATCCAACATTTTAGCTGTGCAACTCGTATGACCTTTAACTGGATCAGCCTCCCAAGACACTTTGAAGATTTAGACATTGCTATTTGTTTTAACTGTGGAAATATTGATATCTTTAGCCTTTAAAAAATTGTTGATAATTCAGAACTAGCCTTTGGCTATCAGATGTGACTTTGTGATCCCCCTTAGGGTTATGTGTCCTTTTTCATGAAAGTTGATAGCATATATTGTCCCAGTTGTGTCTATTAGTTTCATTCATTTGTAAAAAAAAATTTAAAAAATCCTAAAAATATTTTTTAAGAAATGTCATGTCTTTTTCTATTTATTTTATGATCTGTTTGTTCACCTGATCAAAAATTAACTAAGAATGTAAAACTTATCTTTGTTTTTTTGAAGACTCTTCTATGTGTCACTGGTTAAATTAATCCTCCGGGAAGGCAGATGTGCACTGTGAGATCATCACACACTTTCCCTACTCTTCATGGCCCTTGTCTGCTCAGGAGAAATGAAAACCACAGTCCAACCCCTGTGCCCAGAGTCTGCAGCACTGGTGCACTGAAGGCAGCTGCCCTCTGGCTTTGTTGTGCTGGGTTGGTACAAAAGAGAGAAGCCTGGACACAGAGTTTGGTTTATAACACATCAACACAAACAGTTGCCAAACTATAACCTCAGCTAATACCCTTAGAAACGCATTTTGCTGATGTACAGAACTGATCAGTAAAATGTCACCTCCAACCAGCATCTGTGTTGCAGTATATTGTGTAACATGACTTTGAGTGTTTCCATCAAAGCCAGGTTTTGAAAGGGAAAATTTTACATAATAAGGGGCTTATATTTCAGGTAGGTCCTTCCACATCTCTTTACCTCTGTCTGACAGATGATATGTGGTCACTTGTAAAACACCAGCTTTAAGGTATATTCTGTTTCTTTGCTGTACAGAATAGAGGCACTATGCAGGGGCCTGATTTGTTACCATCACTGCTTGTTGTCAAGACAAGCAATATCCTAAACTAAGCACGGGTGTAAAATACAGTATATATTGTGAGATAATTAATTTGAGGCTCCTTTATACATTCAGCTTAGTGTTTAGTTCACTGATGAGCTTTAATAAATTTAATCATGAAACTGAGCTCTATTTAAGTTTATTGGGCCACATTGAATAATTTAGAAATTCACATATTTCTACCTCAAATATAACGGATATAATAGGATAAAATTACTATTTATTGACTGCTCTTATAATTATGTCTATCTATTGATTTTTTTACTGTCCAGATTATTAACATTATGTTGAAACTCATAAAAGAATTCATATGTCTGGTCATGACAGAGTTACATTCATTCCCTGCTGATGACCATGCTGTCTATAAACACCTACATCTACCTGCTTACGTGAAGAGCACTATGAATTTGTGCTGTCTCTGCTCTAAGTCAACAAGAGGTAAATCAATACTGAAGCTGTTTTGACACCTCCTCATGAAATTTTCCTGGAGTTAATATATCCTGCCTCTTTGAGTAGACATATCCTGACAAGAGCAGACATAGCCTGTATGTGTGTGTGTGTGTGTGTGCTAATCTTGGCAGTAACACTGAACACCCATATACTGATGAACTCCAGACACTTGTACCCTTATACAAAGAATGTATTGCAAATGTTGTGCTCCTTTAAGCACATCAATGGTGCTTTGAACAGTTTTTCTTAACAGTTACCACTTCATTGATAATCTTCTTATAAAGAAGGAAGAAAAACAAAACCAAAGATTAAAAAAATATGAAACCAAATAAAAATATCAAAATTTTCCTGTCTGGATTGCCTCTGGCTGGACTTAAAATTCCATTACTGACATTATCTGTTAATCAGTTAATCTTAGATCTCCTGAGGGAGGCTGAAACTCCAACTTCTTTTCTAGATACTTTAAAGGAAAACTAAATTAAGGAGTATAAAGGATACTTCAATAATCACATTAACTAAAGAGAAACAGATCATTTTTTAAAAGAAAACATAAAAGTTGTCTGAAAGATTAAAACTAGAATTCAGATTGGAATTATTTATGACAAATAAGCCAACAAATAGTTGAAAGGAAACTGAACACGGTGTTCCATTTACAAGTCCAGAATTTAAAACACAGTTCTCCTACAGTCCTTTCAGGACAAGAAGATACACATCCCCAAGGAATGCCACATCACACTTGGCTCTTTGGCTCACTGTGCAGGAGTGGGATGTTTCTGGGACACTAACAGAATTTCAATAATTAACAGAGTTTCTACAGAGAATATATCCTCACTGCAGAATCTGTCAGTGGAGAGAGATTTCTCTGTTTGTAACCTGGTAGTTAGAGGCTTCAATCAGGCATCCACTCTGCAGGTGAGCCTCAGCGCAGGAGAAAACGAGTCAGCTTTTGTCCGTGTCATCTCTTTAAAATATCTTGTTTGGCTGATTCAGACACAGGTTACAGAAAATACAGAATCATAGAATCAACTGGGTTGGAAAAGATCTCCAACATCATCAAGTCCAACCCTTGATCCAACATTGCCATGGTAACCAGACCATGGCACCAAGTGCCACATCCAGTCTCATCTTAAAAACCTCCAGGGACGGAGAATCCACCACTTCCCTGGGCAGCCCAGTTCCAATGTCTGATTACTCTCTCTGTAAACAATTTCTTCCTAATATCCAACCTAAACCTCCCCTACCAGAGCCTAAGACTATGCCCTCTCGTCTTACTGATGGTTGCCTGTGAGAAGAGACTGACCCCCACCTGGCTACAACCAGGTATGTTGTATAATGTACCCATTATAATGATTTCAGGTGGGTGATGATGAAGCGCTGATGTAAAAACAAGTCATTGTTTTTTTATTAGAGTCACACCTGCGGTTGGAAACAACATGGACACAGTCGTGTGACAGGGGCTACACAAAAAAGAGACAGATTTCTTTTATATAGAAAGTGGAGAGACTTGGCAAATGTTTATGAGAAGTGAAGTGACCTAAAGATGAGTCATTAATATGAGCTGTCATACAGACATTCTGGAGCCCATAAGAGGAGATGGTGAAAGAACATGGTCTTATGCATTTGGGACTTGTCTTTCCTTCCCAAGAACTGCAGTTCTGATAGTGGTTTTTCCCTCAGCTCAGCATTTTTTAGGAAGCAGGAGTAGATTTATCAGTCACTGTGCCAGTGCTTGCTTTTCCTTTATGTAAGCTTCCTTCAACATCCAATCTGTCTTCAGGCAACTGCCAAAGAAGGGTTTCTTGTTCTGCAAACTGTTCAGCAAAAAGAGCCTCCCCTGATACTGAGAGACAATCTTCCAAGTTCTCTGTACCTGTCAAAGATTCAAAGTAGAGTGACAACGAAAAGAATTTTTACTGAAATTTAAAAACATTAAAGCTATAAATATTGCTTTTAAAATGCATTTTTCCTAAACTAGTGTTTGCACATTTGTAGAGCAATCCTTTTGGTATTTTTCTTCTATGCCTTGGCTAGTTTTGGAAAATAAAATAAAATTGTTTCAGCAGATATTGATATCTTATTCTGTCACTTTTATCATAATACCTATGAAAAATTCAGGTTTTTCATAATTATCCCGCTACTAATATATCTCTTCCCCCCACCCCCAAAGTCAAAAGCAAGGGGAAATTAAACTGAAAAGTAAACTCTATTGTGAGAACTTAAAAAGTTAAATATCTCAGTGTTGTTTCTTAACTTACCCATGTTAGTTAAATGAGTTAAAAACAGAGGAAAAGTGAATACAGAGCCAAACTCAGTGTAGGCTGATGGCAGAAGCATCTGCAAGCTTTACTGCTGATAAAAGAAAGATAAATGTAGGATTTTGATTTGTATAAAACTAGAAAGAAAACAGGCAGCTCCTAGCACTGATAAGAAATAAAACTCCAGTGCCAACAGCAGTAACAAGGCAACAGGCACCACCAAGACAGCAAGAGATACGCTGGCAGGCAGAAGTAAGAAAGAAATTACACAGAAGTGACTACGGTGTCAGGACGAGAGTTTGAAGACTTCCAGCGTTGTGCTGCCTGCTCCCTCCTGGGGAATACCTGACCCACAATGGGCTGTGGAGCCACACGGGTACCTTCAGCCACCCTCCTTCACGTTGGTCTGCCTTCACTGCGCTCCTCCACTTCTCAGGGTGTGCCCCATGGGAAACCCAACACCAACATGCACAGGACATCTGGAGGGGTGTGCCCTCTTTTCCAGAGAATGGGCAACCAAATACACAGAACAGTATTCAGACAGTGTGAGGGCATCAGGCAATCTGATCAGATATGCCCTTGTCAAGCCAGGTTCACAGCTTTCTAAAAGCTCATGACGGAAGCAAGAAAGAAAAGGAAACTTCCATCAGGATAGGACAGGTGATAACTCATGGAAGAGTCTCTTGTAAGAGCAGCAAATGACTTGGGACAGATAAATGGGTACAGACTCTGCAGCTAACAAGTTTCCAGAGTGGATGATCACCCACTCCAGTAAAATGCTGATGGCATTGCTCTAGGTTGCAAGAATGACACTTTAAAAGATACTCCTGGTAGCCCATTGCCATTGTAGCAAGTCTGTTTGCTAATGACAAGTATCACTTGCCAACCCAGTTCTCCAGGCCAGCTCTCACTCTTCTGTGTAATAGGTGACCTCCAGCTGCCCTTTGAAAAGCCAGGTGTTGCACAGGAACACAGCTATTTAAAAATTAGTCTAGATCCTGATGGAATGCAAGGATCTCTGTAAATAGACCTTAAGATGCTCTATTTTAGGTGGAAAACTTCTGACATGCTGAATCTGACTCTTTCCATGTAAATCATGAACTATAAATAAAACTGTAACTTGCCTTCTAAATGTTCTTTTTCTTTGTTTCAGACAGGTCTAGGAGTTAGAAAAATACTGCAACAAAAAATGAGAAGAATGTTAGCAAAGCAGACTGCCTCAGTTATGAGGTCAATACCAATAGTATATGCTGGAGAAGGGATGAAGTAGATATTGTTGTTACATGGATTGTTAGTGACATCAGTGTCTTGTAACAGCATTAACCTTCAGATTTTTCCTGCTAGAAAAAGCAAGAGATGACGGAGTGATTTGGCTGTCATATAATGTGAGTTAAACTGGTAGAAAACTAGGTTTGCTTCTCTTCCCTGATTAAACCCAATTTACAATAGAAGCAGGGAAGTAGAAGAGCATACTCTTTGTGCCTGTAAGCATCTCAGTGTTAGATGCTGAAAAACTCTTATTTTGTTGTTCATTTGTCACATGCAGGTTGAACCTCTTTCCTCCACAGTTTTCTGGAATACCAGGCTGCATAGGAAAAGAGTGAGGAAAGCACTTGTTTCTTCCATCCTGTCTTACAAAGGTATTGCCCAAGAAAAAAATTAAAGCTCAGCTTTTATAATGCAAAATGCAATAATTTTCAGTATTTATTCTCTGCCTTTCAGAAATATTTCTTTGATGAAATAAAGAAATAACTCTTTCCCCCTCTCTGAGTAACAAGTAGGTAGGAAAAAGAAAAAAAGTATACTAATTTGGTACTGCTCCTGCTCTTCCCAAAAGGGGTTATATACGGATCAATGTATTTTCAAGCAAAGAATTAATAAAAAATGACCTTTCCTAACAATTCATAACAATCCGCAGGTGAATCTGCCTCTAAGATGGCAGTTCAGGCAGCCCAGAGTTCAGAAAACCCACACAATTCATCATCTAAAGCTCAAATACATTACATAATATTCTTGCCACGCTTTTAGAGTAGGAATGTTCATAAAACTTGTTTAAGATATTTCTGTTCTGTTTCAAGATGGTCAATAGCCTGGAGAAGTTTGGTTTCAGCGTTATCCTTAGTGTAAGATACAGACTGTAATGTCATGAAGCCTGTAATAAATTTCTGGGCCTGATTCCTATCAGCAACTGGGACAGACTAAAGCTCTGGAATAATTTTGTAACCTGTCCTCACTATTCCTTTGGTAGTGCACCCCACTCCTGTAGCACGGGGAATAGGCTGGAAGAGCATTACCCAATGAAGAACTTGTGGAGCAGGTCTTTCATTAGCAGGCTGTGCTAACCTTGGCCATTCCTAGTGCCAGCATGGAAAGGTTATAGGTTAGCCACACTTTGAGTCTTACAGTAGTGCGAGTGCTCCACGCCCTACATTAGCAGTAATGGATGTTATGTGCAAAGACACCAAATACTACTGTTTCAGAAATTACGAACCCACTTAAGAAATTGTGCTCTTTCTAGGAGGTTCCTGAAATATGCTGTGAAGGGTATGACAAGACTGAGCTTAAATAATAAACTTAATGCATATTTTAAGTATACATGATTCCCTTGTTTCTAAAGATCAGGCATAAAACTGGCAATTTTGTTCATTATGCATATTAAGTCATAGCATAGATTGTTTCTTGTTCTTCTGACTCTCCAATCAGGTGTTTTTCTTTTTCTCTGGTTTTTTTTTCTTTCTTTTCTCTCCCGCCTGTGCCACTGGGACTACGAATTGATTGAAATCCATAACCTGGCAGAGTGTGAGAGTGTGCAGGCTGCGGTGTTCCCAGGCTTCATTCACCATGTGTCCCAGCTCCCTGGGAGAGGCGAGGGAAGCTTCATGCTCCTATGAGCGGGATGTGGCATCCTGACTCCCCAGCTGTCGCTGTACACTCTGATTGTTACAACAGTTTACAACAGATTAGGGGAAGTGCCTTTGACTGACATATTGAGAAAATCGGTTCACATCAGCATAGTCAACTAGGTAGATCTAAACCTGCTTGCTCCCCAGTGGTATCCTTTGTTTGATTGATGCATGGTGTTAGCAATTAAAAGCAAAGCAGACGATGAGCCCAGTGCATGCTTCACAATCTAATTTCATCTTTTGCTAATGAAGAGTAAGAAAGAAACCCAGATAAACCAGGTTGATAAGGAGCAGAGCTTGTATGTCTCCTTGGTTTCATTTACATAAGTCCTAGAAATGTGTCTGTTGGCAACTACCAGACTAAGAGTTATTTGTTTGCTCAATTCGATTAATAATTTTGCACTTTTGACTCAGTTTAGTGTTTTCTTTATATTTATCCTGATATTTGAATCAGATAACTAGCAAAAGACAGCTTAAAATTCATTAAGTATGCAAATATACAAATACACCCTGCCATATCTTCCCTGGATTTTCATGTGAATGACACATGTCAACCTGATCAAGGCAGAGGGATGCAATGATTTGCTCTTTATGAAATTGTTCATAGCCGTGTTTGTGTGAAAGATTGTTCAAGAAAATTAGTTTCAGTCAATACCACTGCAGAAAAATGAGTAAAGTGCTAAACAGACAGGTGGATCCAATCAGCCTTTTGTGTATTTTTACCAAACCTCTGGGAAGTGTCAGGGGATCACATTTCCCCCTCCAGCAGTAAAGTCACAGAACTTCTCTTGGTGGCTTTGGAACACCAGTTCTTATGTCTCAGAGAGGGCAGGGTGGGGTCCTTCCTTTAAGTCATTTCTTGTGCGTTCAGCTCGGGTGGGGGACAGCAGGTAGGATTTAGAAAAAAAAAAGTAGTACTTCAGGCTAACTGGTGTAATTTTGAATGTCTGTGCCTAAAGGCTTTTCTGCTTTTTCCAGAAACTACCTTTCCCTGAAATACTTGCCTCTCTTAAAATCATAGACCTACAGTGTTATTCCTCCCACTGTGTAGATGACAGGATTTATCTCTATAAAAGAGGTGTTCAGTGAAATCAATCACAGATTTTGAAACCATGGCTTAGGGTTGGACACAATAAAGGGTAGATGGGTGTAAACATCATACAGTACCCCCTTGCATCACTTTTAAGTATGTATTTTGAGGTGAGCTGCTAAAAGAATCCTTGTTAGTCCTGGTGGATGGGCACCTTGCCTATCCTCTCCGTGCGCACTCACAGTCCTGAATCAGCCTCACTTCTGTCATTTCCACCCACAGAAAAAGTATTAGTTTTGGTGTCAGCAGAGTTTGTATCCAATAATTGAAGTCTCTGGGAACATAAAAATCAATTCTTGGCTCTAAGTCCAGCAATATTCTACATCAGCAGAACTGTGTAACTACACTCTGATTACAGTGGTTATAGTACAAGTTAGTTAACTGCTACCAAAATGAGGGGGTGGAGAGGAAGACAAGCATTTAATCTTTTAACTCACACTGCACTTTGTTTCTGTCAGTGTCCTACCCTGTTTGGAAAAAAAAAAAAAAAGAAAAAAAAAGATGTTACTGTGCCTGGGCAAGATGAAGAGGAAAGCTACAAAGCTATAGAGCACAACAGGGTCCAGATTCCAGATTCACGGCTTTGTAAAGCTTGCTGCTGTTTATCCAGGATCTTGGGGCTTTTGTTTGGTTTTTTGTTTGGTTGAGGTTTTTTTGATTTTTAGTTTGGTTGGTTGGTTGTTTTGTTTGGGGTTTTTGTTGTTGTTGTTTTTAGATTTTTATTTTATTTCAGTGAAAATAATTCTTGCTAAACTAAAGCAAAAAGAAGGTTGCCAATAACTGACATTTTCCAGAGGGAAAGTTGCTGATGTTTCAAGCTCTACCTGTCAAGTCCTGCCTGAAGACTTTGTGGTTTTCTAGAAATTCCTGCACTTCTTTCTTCTAAGCTGTGAAGGAAATGTCTCTCTGGTTGTTACCAACATGGCAGTATGGGGCAGTCACTCTTACAGTAATGCAGCTCCAAGTGAACCACAAGCAGATATTTATCCCAAAGCATGGCAAAAGCATTGAGCTGGGGAAGATGAGTCAGTTGCGTTGAAGACAGAGGTGAAAAAACCACTTGTGATTTAGCTCTTCTGGATGAAGACTAAAATATTTTTCATGTCTTTTATATTAAATTATATGAAAGGCTTACAGCCCTGCAGTCCCCCACACTAACAGACCTTCGAAGGTATATGGGATGCTGCCCCAGATCACCAGCAATTGGAATGGCAGCTGGGAGCAGCTCAACAAACTGCTCTGCTGGGGTTTGTGTGCTGATTCCATCTGACTGAACATCTCATAAATGTCTCTGCAAAAAAATATTGATGATTTCATGCAAGTGGTGTGTTTCTCATTTGTTGTACGCAACCCTATGAAAGATTTGTCAAGGTGGGATAGCAATATTAATGTGTGAAGCATGATGACAATTTTGTAAAGACAGAACTGCAGTGGTTAATGAAATAAGATTATTGATATTTAGAAATAAATGCAAAGATTTTAAATTCACTTTAAATTCAGGAAATTGTAACATATTATGTGGAAGTTCTGAAGAACTCTATCTTTTACACTGATGTTTCTATTCTACACATTTTGTGCTTCAGTTAAAAGACAAGGTATTCAAAGAAAATTGCAGCTATCCATTATTTGAATAGAGCTATTATTCTCCAACTCAGCTTAGAAATTAATTTCTGGAATCAAAATAATGACAAAATATTCTATATGTATTTGCAATATACACAGAACATACCCTAAATTGCCCATTTACTTTTGATGAAATATTTTTTTCTTTTGAAACTGTTTTCGCATCTTGAAGGAAGTGATTGAGAAGTGTGCAAGGGAAACCTTCACTGTGACTGTTATACACTCAAAATATATTCTAATCTTTGCTATAACCTATCTAAAAATTATACAAAGTTCAGGACTGGAGCCAAAACCTCACTAGTCCAGGATAAACTGTCAAAGCACTGCTGAGGGATTTGACCAAGCAGTTCCAATTAATATCATACTAAATCCCTATACACAGCTTTAAAAATTGAGCCCTGAAGGACCAACCTGTCTGCCTACATTCTTTATTATATATTTTTACATCAACAGGTTTTGTAGAAATAGGTAGCATCAGTTCATCACTGCCACCACCTGGTAAAACTCCCAAACTCTATATTCGTGAGTACAGGTATCAGAAAGGTAGCAAAGGGGTTAAAAAAAGAAGAAGCAAATCTTGGGGGTAATCATCCTAAGCCAGTGCTTTAATGTGAAATGGAAATGTGAGGACCCACACAATAGCTTCCAGTCTGCCTAGAGTGGAAAGATAAGACCAAACCTCCAGAGGTGTAGGTGGCTTGAGTTGATTTTTTTTTTTTTAAGTGATTGATTGATCTGGTTGTAGGTGCTTTACAAAGAGTAGACTGATAGTGGCTAGTTGGGGAAAACCAGGCTAGACAATAATAGACAATGATAAGGCAATAATATTATGGTCCACCAAACTGTTCAATATAGTCTCACTGGGATTGATTTTCATTCCTCTGAATGTTAATAAACATTTACCTTACTGAGAAAGAAACTTAGAATTAAACTGATAGCTGATGTGCTGTCCCTTACTTCCACTACTATCCTTTTCCCTGTCTTCCTGATACTCAAATAAATGTCTTTGGGCCATTGCTGCCCCAGGAACACTTTGTACTCCTCCTAAATCTTTAATCCTGCTTTACTGTGTCACCTTTTTAAGCATGTACAGATTCAGTCTTTGCCCCAGGTAGATATCTGCCTGTTAATCAGCCGATGCCAGGAAGTCCTTGGAACCAGTGGGATTGCAAAGTATTCACCACAGTGCAGGAGCTGGCAGGTGGTAGAGTCACACAAAGGAGTGTATCCCAACACTTCAACACTTACTACTTCCATAAACGTTGCAATGTTCTTCAGGTGTGTGGTGTTTTCTAGTAATTTTAAGCAGGAAATTCCTAGGGCAAGTGGGAAGAATCAGCACCAATGTTGACTGGGAACTGGGTGTTACCTTTTGGGCTGACTTCCCTGAAGGAAGATTCCTTGCTGCAGGAATTTCTGCTGTTCAAGGACTAACGCATTTTATGCAATTCTAATAAGTGTCATAAAAAATATACCATACTTTTAGGTCACTGGTTTCTTCTCTGATGGAAAACTGCAATGCAAGATTTCCTTCAAGCTAGTGGTTGGAATGGAAAGTCAATATAAATGTAATAAATTAGGAACTATAATCTGAACAGTGGGAAGGTGGCTAAAGTCACTGTTTTGTTGATGATTTTATTTCACCACCACCCCCATCCCTTCCCTTAGCTTGGCACCTTTTATATAACTTACATTATCACAACTGTCTTTGTGCCAGGAGAAGTGAAGTACTCTCCTGTTCCAAGCTTCTGCTGCTTTAGATAAGCCAGCAATAATTATTTCTGAGTGAAACAAAATTAACACTCACAATGGAGCCTGAGTCCATAGCTGTTTTCCAATTTGGAAGTCATTTGTCTTGGGATACAAAGGCCCTGATTCCCCATAGAACCAAACTTGGAGTTACACTGGCAAACCAAACATCTTAAACCCAGTATTATAAATCTGTCATCGTGGTTTTATTGTAACTCCATGTTACTATAACTCCACAGTGAGAATTTTGCATTGGGAATGAAGCATAGATGAAGCCTATCTCCCCATTTATTTACAAATGAAAGAGACAGTTGTCTGCTACCTTTACAGTCAGAGGGTCTACCTGTGTGAGTCAGGATTTTTTATGTGCCTGCTTTGATATATACTGCCCAAAGCTTAAATAAGACACAGCAGAGGATCAGAAAAAGAAAATAAAGAAAGAGGTGACAGGTAAGAAAAGAAGGGGTAGAAGGCTGAAAGAGATGAGATGAAAAGCATAAGAGGCAAAGGGAAGGGTACTAAATGACCTCTTGAAGTCCCTTTACCCTGTTTCCTACAATTTTGTAACAAATAATAGGGGATCTTGTTTTAGCAAACTCCATTTCATACTACACATTTCCCATGCCTGTATATTGAGACAGTTAATGCTACTATACTGAGAGAAAAAGTGCAGCACAGCAGAAATCAGGAATACAAAGTGTGTTCTCTAGCTTTAGGTCAACACAGGGGAATGGATTTCTGCTTAAGTAAGACTGAAGTAGTCATTTAAAAGTAATGTTAACTGAATTCCTACGAAATTATAAAAAAAACCAGAAAAAATGAAAAGGAGAATGACAGACAACTCTAAACAAAAATAAATAAATGTAGTTACTCTGTTTTAAAGTGTTGTGTGACAGTTACTTACGTCAGCAGATAGTATGGTATCTTTGTCTCAATCTGAGGAAGAGCGGTATCTGTGGAGGATGTGTCATGGTACACCTATCTTCATATTCCATAATCTGTTAGCAAGTGCAGCTCTTCTGGATGATAAGAAGCAGAATTTCTGCTGACCCCTCCCACTGAGGAATTCAGTAAAACCACAGTGACAAGCAAAAGCTTACTCTCATATATTACCACACAGAGGTTTAGACAGCAAATAATCCTGAATCAGGCATGCCCACCTGTAGCAAGCTGGACATCTGTTGAAAGTGTGTTTGAAAACACAGCATAGTCATACCTACCTACTCCTTCACACTCATGAATAGGTCACATTATACTGCTCCTGTGAAATCTAGCATTCTCCCCTTTCCAGTTATCCGTGTGTGTGCAATTAGAAGTGAAGTAGGCAGACAGATGTTGAGCAAGCACAGAGACGTCACCATTCATCAGCAGCTAGCAGATACTGAACTTGGCTGACTACCCCAGCTTAGTCAGATAATTTGGCACACTGTCTCTCAGCACTAGGTTTTTCACTCAGGATCTTAAATTGTACTAAAAGTTCACTCTGTAAATCATGTAGAATGGGGGGATGGAATTGGCTTCACTTTTTGCCATCAAGCAAAGTTATAGGAATTTCAGACCTCTTACAAGTAGTGTGACTGCTCTGTTTAAGTGTCACCTTTCATCTCAAGATAGTATCTCTGCCTATTCAAAAGAGAAAAGGGCATTTGGCCAGCTATTAAGTTGAATTCCTTTCCTCCATCCTGCATGTGCTTAGTCTTGCATGCGAAGCATAAGAGGCAAAACCAAAGGTCTAATACATGGGACAATAAGGAGCTTCACATGCTATCTCTGAGTAAAATATCAAGCAAAGACATTCAGGAGCTTAGAAACATGTCATCATATGTGGTATTTCTCTTGTCAGTGGCAAAGCTGTCTCTAATGCACAGCACACTTAGCAAATCAAGAATGCTTCAGGTCAAATTTGGGTAAAAGCTAAAGCTTTGCCTCCCACTGGTTTTATCTGCAGCTGCTGAAACAAACATTTCTACCTCCCCTCTCTCACTGAATGGGAGTTTGTGTTTCAGAGCATTGTTTTCTGTAGACTCTTATTAACCCTGTTGAATTTAGAGCAGGGGATTGCACTCAATATCTATTGATTAGCAGTGGTGCAGTAATCCCTGGGCCTTGGTCAATCCGGTCTGTTGACTAGGACTTGGTACACAGCAGTGCCCTTTCCAGCAGTCATTGATATGCATGCGAGGATGTGGGAGAGGCAGGAGGGAAGGTTAGTGTGAAGTCAAGTGTTTATAAGTTACAGGAAATTCCTGG
Organism: Chiroxiphia lanceolata; assembly: GCF_009829145.1. Lineage (NCBI taxonomy): Eukaryota > Metazoa > Chordata > Aves > Passeriformes > Pipridae > Chiroxiphia > Chiroxiphia lanceolata. Next base: position 99,973,081 of record NC_045639.1, read on the forward strand.
TGAGGTGATGGCAGCTTTTATCTTAGTCTAACAGAGCCCAGAGTTTAAATCATATAAGTGTACATCAAATCAAAACACTTCTCAAGACTACGTCAGAAAAGAGATTCCATTATTCAATGACTGCAAACTGAAACAGTCACTTCACTGACTGCTTTGCCTGGGTAGAAAAAAGAATCAACAAATTCTTCCAAGCTGATCTCCAGTTAACAATAATATGATAGAGTTTCATTTCATGGATCATTTGTTTTCTCTCTTTGTTCATCCTTTCTGCTCAGAACTGAAAGTGTTTTGACATAGCACCTATTTCCAACAGGGAAGTGCCTTCTCCAAAGCGTGTCTCTTACACTACAGCCAAGCTATAAAGACACCTATTTATTCAGAGTAGAGCTTTACTTTTTTTTTTTTTTTTGACATCTTCTCATTTTGTTCTCCTGCTAGATTTCATTCAGCTTTGATTTCAGTCTCTGATTTACAAGCAGGGATGGTCTACCTTGGGAAGACCCTAGAGTATCCTTTTTCCAGCTGCCCACCACGTTTTCCCTCCAACTCAAGACGCCTGCATAGCAGACACCAAATTACAATTTCCACAAAATAAATAAGCAACTCCAATGTCTTTTTTATTTAATATTCCATTCTGAACATAATGGCAATTTAGAACTGCTGATTCAGGAGCTGTCTTTTTGGTATGTGGGCATAGACATCCAGGAGAGGTATAGGGCAGACAACTGAGGATAAGATTAACTTCAGGTAATTTCAAGGAAGTCTTGACCCCTCATGAATCAGAGCCCTTTGAAAATCAAAGCAAGATATCAGAATGTGTAAAATTTGGTCTTTGCATTTTTAATGAAAATGCTTTCAAGGAAATTGCTCCTAGAACAGCCTGAAACACTGTAGATAAATAGGCTTGTATATTAGTAATATGCAATTGTGCCTGTTTATGTACTCGTGGGTTTCATAAGAGGAGTCCAGTGGATGGCTGTGAATGCCACAGAAAATTAATAAAGTTCTGATGATTGAATGTAACTGGAACAATCTATTTGCTGGGGCATCATAACCCTTTTTCACATTGAATTAGAGTACTGCTGTAATTCTGAAACTAGAGTTATTTGAACTTCATCTTTCTGTCTTCCACTCCTTTCTGTATGCTTTGTCCTGTGTCTGAAGAGAGCTTTACTGGAAGTGCCACCTGGAAAGGAAACAGTCTAGGGAAAAAAAGCATCTGAACATCATCTACCTATGGAGTTCCTTCCCATGGACTACCTAGTAACCAGGTTGTCCACCTGCCCAGTTACTAGTCCAGGTACAAGTTACTGACATGTCTCCAGCTAGACTTCGTGCCAATGATCACAGTCCTCTAGGCCTGGCTGCTCAGTCAGTTTTCAATCCACCTCACTGTTCCCCAACCAAAACACACTTTTCTAAAAGGACACAATGGAGACAGTTTCAGAATCTTGCTAAAGTGAGGGTAAACAGCACTGACTGCTCTCCCATCATCCACCAAGCTATCCATCACTTCATTGCACAAAGTTATCAGGTTGATTCAACATGATCTCCCCTTTGTAAAGCAGGCCAGTATGAGAGAATATTTCAAACTTCATATGAGTAATAGTAAGAGAATATGCTAACAGATAGGGTGAATAACAAAGACAGGCACACAAATACCTACAAGCAGCTTATATGTGCATATATACTCAATATGTACTTTTGCTGCAGTTAAATGTAATTGTATTTATTGCACTCTGGGAGTCATAGTCTGGTATGTTTAGTGTATGATCCAAGACTAATGTTTGTTTTCTGTGAGGTAGTTTATGCCTTACTGGACTGCTCACTGACAGGTGATGGGCTTAGGTTCTTCCTGTAATACACAGGAAAAAAGAAGAACTTATAGTATAAGAAAAAAAGAAATAAGAAAATAAGAATAGAATAAATATGCTATCAAGTAAATCAGTGGCTCAACTTGTATAATATTCTTTCAGCAGCATTAGAACATAATATTTAAGGAGAGCGCATGGGCCTGACTATATTTTGCCCTCTGTTCGTCTCATATTGCCCCAGCATCTCAAAATGCTGTATGAATGAAAGTAGAGCATACAATCCTTCTTAGTTCTTTTAGCATCCATGTCTGAACGTGGTGTCCATAAATCTACCTAAATCCTCCTTGGTTCTGCCATTGCTACTTACCTCACAACCTCCTGTAGAAACAAATTCCAAAACTTCTTTATCCACTGTATAAAGATACACTCTCTTTTACTGTTTTAAAATGTTCCCTTTCTAGTTTTGAGTGTTACCTAACTCATGCAGTGAGAACTGAAGTAACAATTAATTCAGATTGTCCATTGCCCTTGTGATTCTTTAAACTTCTTTCATATCCCCATGGAGCCTTCTTTCTGCTCTCCAGACTGATCAGTCCAGAGAACTTCAGCTTTTCCTCACAAGGCAGCAGCTTCATCCTCTTGAAAATTTTAGCTGTCTCATCCTGTGGGTTTTTTTAACTCTACCATATTCTCCTTGAGATGTAGTGACCAGAGCAGCAAACCAAGTTTTTTTATAGTGTCAGAATGGTGGCTTCTGCTTAGTTCTCAATACTTATCTGATGATACCAAGCATCATGACGAATTTTTTTGACTGCAGATGCATATTGAGCTGCTGATTTCAGAGAAATATCAAACTGATTCTAAGCTCTCTTTGCAGAGTTGAAATTGCCAGGTCTGAGTTATGACAAGAAAGATGGGCTGATGAGCCAGGTATGATTTAAAGGAAAGCTCTTCATTAGAACAGAACAGAGCCAATCAAGAAAAAAGAACTTTTATTGTCCTGACACTCAGGACCTCACTCCATTCCTCATCTCTACCTGTAATCCTATAACTTTCCCATCTTCCCATCCCATTCTGCTTAGTCAGAAATGGAGGCCTAAATTGTACACCAGTCCTCCTTCAGACATCCATTTTCTCCACTTCCTTACTCCTCTTACCCCTTTGCCATACATTCCACTTCCCACAAGCAATCCCTGATACCAAGAAACATAACCAATGAATCCTCCATATCGATCTCACACAATGCCTACTCATTACTCTTTCCTCTTGCCAAGACTTCAGCCTCTTACGTTATCATTTGTTCCAACCTTGGACTGTACATTTCTTCCTTCATTTTTATTAGTACTTTAGGCCTTCCTGATCATACATCTCAGTGCATGATGAAACACTACAGTGGATGGTAAGGAACATGCAGTAAAACTTCACAGGAGCCATTTGTTACTGCCTTACAGATCAGGGAGGTAGTACAAATCAGCTACTCCATGACAATTCTCTGTGCTGTCCCAGATCTTCCCTTACATGAAAGATCATTGAAGATTGTTTTCACTTTTTCCATGAGAAGGATGAGTTGCCTCCTATGTGTTCCAGAAGTGCAAGCCAGTCTGTCTGTGCTTGCCTCTGCAAATACAGCAGAGATAATATTCAGAAGTGGGTTGAAGCCACATCCACACCCCAGGTGGCTTTACCAGAACACGTCCGAGAAGTGACCATGAACCTGTTTGTGTGGCAGACTCTTTTGAGTCTATTTAGTGTCTATTTTGTTACCATAAAGGCTGTACCTGGGCCCCAGATATAAAGTGGCTCTTAGTTTGTCCTTATAACACAACCTGGGATGAAAAAAGCCATCCTGAAAAAGGGGGAGATTTTGCCTTCCCTGAGGTCTACCCAACATGCACAACAGGGAGCATTTTCCAGGCTGAATGAACTTGAAAGGGGGCAGGTGGCAATCAAGATGCCAACAGTACTTCCAGGGTTAGGAAGCTGATAGGGGGAAAGAAGGTTCTGCATAGCTTCCAAACAGTTTAAATAGGTAGTGAGAGACATTTGCTGAATTAAACAGGGTAAAGTGATACAACTAACAGAATTTTGCAGGTTTGGACTTGCAATCAGATGTCTGGTTCTTTGTGGTGGTTCTTCAGAAGTTGACTGGTTTTTTTTCATTATTTTAGTGAAATAAAGATGCAGATGCAGTGAACTAGATTCAGACCTTTATTTCTCAAAGATATCAAGTAGATCTGCCTATTTACAAAAACATTCTGTTTAATTCTCTTGTTAAGTATCTTCGCCCTGTTTTGGGGTTGGTTGCCTCGCCTCTCCTTTCTCACAAGCTTTTGTGTGAAGAAAGATAGCCTTGATCTGCTAGCAGTAACCACCCTTGCTTCTGAAGTAGGGTCACAGAGGCTCTGATTTGTGTGGGACTCCTGCATGGTAACTCAGATGCTCGGATGGCCACTTCCTTCATGAACACTATATCTGCAAGATGTAATACCTGATAGCATTGTGGACTTAGTTATATATAAGAGGATTCATCATTACTTAAGACTGGCATTTACTTCTTTATTGTGAGATAATAAATACAATGGATCATGCCTGGTCAATAATTCTCTCCTTGAGAAAATCAGAACATTTTGGGATATTTCTGTCTGTTTCATTTTGTGTGTGCTTTCTCTCTCTTTTCCACACATTCATCTCTCAATGGTAATTATCACCAGGTAATTAAGCAATAGATTTCACAATAACAGAAGATTATTGAAATTAAGTATATAGGAGAATTGAAAAATGAAGACAAGTTTAATACATACATTTTTAAGTAATAAATATTCCTGTTTCAGAATATATCACCCTTTAGAATATATCAAGACAAAGAGCAAAAAGCTAAGTGAGAAGGATTATTCCACACTTCATACCTGCAGAATTCATCTGCTATTTATCACTGACTGCTTTAAGGGACCATAGGTCTGACTCAGAATATAGTTCCTACGCACAGAGCAACGGAAAGTTAAAAGCCAGATCTCAATATGCAGCCAACTCCTACCCTTACAGCAGCAATATTTATTTTAATACTGATAAAGAAAGATGGAAAGTTAGGTTTAAACTATACCAAAATATCTAAAATTCAGTTTTTAGAAAGTTTTTCTCATCTTTATCTCCATCCATTGTCACATTCAGAGATTGCAAGCAATCATTTTATTGATTCCTCACTCAGATATGCAAAGTACTTTTTGTACTTTTTCTTACAAAAGGAATAAATTCCCATGCATGCTCTCAGTTTATACACCCCTAAGACTGCACCTGTTTTATGCTACACAGTAAGTACCACTGTGTGGAAAAACAACACCTGACAGCCGAAGAGCATGGGGCCTTTAGAACAACTATAATAGAAAAATCTTACAGAAGTGAATTATTTTCATTCAAGTGTAAGAAATTAATTTTGTTTCACAGTAATAACACATTCAGCAGTTACAAAGAGATCTATGCATGGGCAAGTTTAAACTGCTCCCTACCAGTGGAAGTGGAAGGAGGCCAGCTGCACGAAATAACAAAATGATCATTTATACCCACAAAAAAAATATATCATGCAGCTTGTGTTTAAAAAGTAAGCCAAACTCTGACTGGTCAGGGCTTTTCTTGATGTCTCTTTTTCTCCAGATGTGAAGTTTTCTGGGTTTGTATTTGCTTTTTAAGATTTCTTCCAGGTGTTTTGTTTGGTTTTATTTTTCTTTTTACAGGATGCGAATAATGAGAATGAGACACGTCTTTATACTGCAGTATATGTAGGGAAGGGGACCTAGAACAAAGTTGGTCCTTCCTAGTGATTTATATCAAACAGCAGTTTGCCTTCTTGTGGTGTGAGTCTCAGCTAGAGTAATCTTGGAAAGAAGGACAGATGGAGCTGGGACAGAAGAGAAAGCTCTTACTGGTGCTACTGGAGACCCAGGCGAGGAATTACTGATTTCGGAAGGTTCATTCCCTCCTCCCTTTTTCAGCCTGAACCAAACCCTCATATATCCTGTCTCAGACCACAGCCACAGTAACTGGAAGATTTTTAGGTATCTGCTAGACGTAAGTAGTGCTTTTAGACTCTTCTGCTTTAGAATGGAGTGTGCAGCAATGTTGTCCTCTCCTGGACCCAAGGTAGAGTATAACAGGCAGTTTAAGATCCAGGAGGACTTTCCTGTTAATGATAACCATATCTTCAACAGACAGAAAAATTATGTTCATACCTTAAGTTTTAACTTTATGCTTTTGTTTTTCTGCGCTTTACATGTCCTTAATTATTATGCCAACTTTGTGTTCATGAAAGTAAGAATTGTGCATACAGTTACTAGTATTCATTAAGGGAACAGATGGCTTAGAGTATATATTAGCACTAGTGGTGTAAATCCAGCCAACTGAATATAGATTGAAAGCTATTTACATCCAATACATTTTTAATGATTCCTGTATCAGTTTGATAATGATATCAGTTAATGAGCTGGCTGAATACAGATCTAGTTCCTACTTCATAAATTTTTTACCCTCCTATGCACTAATTGGAAAAGCTAAGAGATTGTCCTAAGAGCCCTAACTGAATCTTGATTTTGTTGATGTTAAAATGATAGAAAAAAATCATCATGAATCAGGAGACTGAATAAAATACAACAAGGCAGTAGGCGTGAGAGCTTTTTTTAATTCTAGCAAAGCTTTTGATACCGTCTCTCACAGTATCCTTCTGGACAAAGTCCAGACAGACAATATGGTGGGTGGTCAGCTGGCTGAAAGGATGGACTAAAAGCATTGTTGTAATGCAATAACATCAGTCTGACAGCAAGTCACTAGTGGTGTTCCCCAAGGCTCGATTTTAGGACCAGTTCTTTACAATTTTCTATCAATGACCTGGACAAAGGAGTTGTGTGCACACTATGTAAATTTGCTAAGGACACTAAATTAGGAGAAGCTGTTGATTCTCTCAAGGGTAGAGAGGCCTTACAGAGAGATCTTGATAGAATGCCCAGGACTAGGTGACTGACCTAAATTTCACTGACTAGGTGAAATTTAACAAGAATTAAGGATTTATTTAAGAATTTAACACCTGGATTCTTTGCTGACAGCATAATCCTGGATTCTGCATGGACAACAACACAGAAGGAATTTGAAACATCATACTCTTAAAAAAAAGGTAAACATTTGGAAAAAAAAAACAGAGGGAAGAAAGGAAGCACTTTCAATTCTTCCTACTTCATTTATGCCAAAGTATAATTTTCACTTCCCTGAAAAAAGAAGCAGGCATGAAAATGTGATGATGCGTGGAAGCACTGGGTGAACAAAGCCTGGCCTTGGCATGTGGAAGTCTTTGACAAGACTCTGAACTGAAAGCAGAAGGCCACAAAAACAACCATAGGCAGGTCCTTGCTTCTGGATTCTTAAATGATTGGTATTAGAAGAAAGCCTGTATCTGCTTATATTTGAATATATTTCATATCCTAATGCTTCTATTAATGGCCAAGCTTTCCTCACTGACCCTTCTACAGCACAATTCAGAAGCTGTTGATAAGGCTTATTGCTAGCTAATAACCACAAAGAAAGAACTGCATTTTCACTTCTCAGTGCAACTGTGCAGAAGAAAATTAAAAACATACATACAAAATATTTCTGTTCATTTGCAAAAATGGTATAGGAATGAGCTTAGCTTTCAGGTGCACTCGTCTTTACAAGGGAATATGGTTACTTCATGAATAACCTAAGATTTTGTCACACTTTATAAGTTCACATTATATAATGTGATGTGTAATATCATATATAATATGTGATATTTGTAGTATCATGTATTATATAATAACAAATTGAAACTTATACAGTTCAACACTACCATGGTTTCTGAATCCTGGCATAACTATTCCCTCTCTAATAATTAATTATTTGACTCATTTAGTTTCATGAATATTTAACTTTCTTGAATGTCCATTTTCCCCTTTTATTTTCATTATGATTACACATTTATGTTAATGTTGTCATATTCATGTCTCAACATGCTCATATACTGCACATTTTTCTTTGTCCTATCCACACAATTTCACAAATCTTGTATCTCTGTATAAGTTATATATTTGCATATATATAAAATATGAAATATTTGGAAGAAAGAAACATTTTTTTTCCTATTTTGCCAGAATATTCAACTGAGGGAATATTGTCTCTCGTTTTATAATTTTCTAATCAACTACCTAATCTCCTAAAGTTATTAACAATCTTTATTCAGCTTCACTGTTTCTTTAGATTTTTTTTTATCTATACTAAAAATATACCTTCTTGGCTTTTCTTATCTTAATAAGAAAATCTTGGCTTTTATAAACTTAAGTTCTGGTCAAAGATTTTGAGAAATATAAAATAACAATCATCTTGCCACAATTTCAGATCAACACTCTGAAAAATAAAAGAATATTAATCTTTTTAGTATATGTACATCAGCATAATATAAAATATTGAATTAAATATGGATCTTTTCCAACTGCAATATGCGTTTTAACCACACCAGCCACACTTTTTACATTTACTGTTTTCTTTTCATCTTCATCAGAGAGCACTCATGAAATTGATCTGTACCAATATCAATTTGTTCTGAATTTTAGTACTGGTACTTTATTAAAATAAAAAGGTCTAAACCAAGATGACATTGAGCAGTGATTAAGCAAAATGCCTTGTTTTTATAGAACTACCCTTTGCAAACTTTAATTTTGGAATACAAACCTTATCTCTTTAATTATATGTCTATTATCAGGGGATACAAAAGTGTATATTAAATTAATGAAATGGATTACCTCAGTTACACAGTGGTTATTAACAGGAAGAGCTCCCAGTTTTCATATTATGTACATCAGTAATTTTAATTGCATTAGGCTGAGCTAGGAGAGCTATTTTAAGGGATACTTCAACAATTTCTGCTGGCTTTTTGCCTACTGTAGCTCAATGTCTGAGGGTTCCCTCACAAATGTTAACTTATTATTTCTGTCAGTCATGCTTAAGCAAACACAGTCTCATTAAAACTACCCTAAAGTGGCTTCAGTTTTGAAAACTCTCCCTTGATGTCTCTACAAGACAACTGATGCTAGAGGGCTATTTCTCACATTTGGGTTAAGAGATAAGAGTGTTGCAGAATATGAATATACAAAAGACCAGTTTTGGAGCCAACAGCAGTAAAAATGATGGACTGTGATTAGTTCATTCTTTGTAGGACAGCATACAAAACTGCCTATGATATTAAAAGTACAAAACAAATTATCTTTTATATTATGGTTTGCAAGCACTCATACACAGTACAAAATCCACTAATTGTTAGCTGTTGGTTAATAGTGACGCAGTGACTTGCCTTGCTTCTGCTGGGATTTGTGAGCAGAGGTTTCTAATGGGGAAGGCACAGTGTTTCTTCTCTGCTAAAAGTGTATTACATGCTGAAGTCACTTTATGAGAAGCTCCCAGAAATAGAAGGCAATCTTCCTGAAATCAGCGGGTATCGGTGAGCTCCCACACTCTTATGCACAAGCTTCTGATCCTGTGTTACGGTCAGGGGGCCTGACGGAGGCCCAGGGTTTGTTCTTAAGGTCATGACAGATTCATCCATCATGTAACTTCAGGGAAGATACTTCTCTCTAGCATACATCCACCTGCATTCATGGACAGTATCACTCCAGTGACCTGATTGATCTGCTGCATTACAACAGCAGATGCCTGTAAATATAAGACCACTTGCCTCAGAGGTGAGTTCAGTAAAGCTCTCCACAGGTCAAGGTGTGAGGGAAGAACATGAACTGCATAATGAAAGAGACCTTTGGAGACTGAACTTGAGTTGGTACACTTTCTTATACCAAAGGACCTGAGACCATTCTAGGAAACATGCAAGGATTTAAAATACATGGAGAGAAAGTAGCTTCATCCCAAACCCTGTAGCAATCCAGGGGTGGATACAATTCTGAGCAAGCAGAGATCCCTCTAAGTGGTAAGACAAGTCTGTTGCATCCATAAGACTTGCATTTGTGCCCAGTGCAACTCTGTGAGCTTAATCCCCAGGCATTGATTATACATTTTGCCACCTGACCTAAACACACGGCAGAAAGAAAGGAGTAAAATGGGTCATAGTTTTAGAAATGGATGTTACTCTGGATAAACTGCTGAAATTGCACCCCAAATCATAGAGGCTGTAAGAACTGAATTGCGTATCTACAGTTTGTTTTTATTTGGATAGGTGGTAATACAACCTTGTTGTCAGACCATATCAGTAAGTCAGAATAGTTAGTTTAGCCTCAGAACTTTCTTAAATCATGTACAAACAGGGAAGTTTTACTTGAAACTCAGTTCCACAAAACACTGAAGAAGTCTACTGTGAGAAATAAGAAGGATTTAAGTGCTGAAATTGGAAACTGAAGAAATGTTAACTCTTCAGTAACTTAAGGTTCAATATATTTTTTTAATTACTTTTATTCTTTAACTAAAAGACAAGAGTCCTGTTACAGACTACATAAATGCCCTTCTTTCAATACTGAAGGTATAATATATATATATAAAAATAGATAGATAGATAGATACAGGTTATCTGTATGTATGTACAGATAGTTTTGTTAGTTATGTGTAGAATACACTTTGTGTTTTCTTCCATGATAAAGGATGAAAAAAAAGAAAGAAAAAAAAAGAAAACCCATAGCAGTACCTGCCACTGTAACCCTCCCTTTCTTCATATCTATCTATACTGTCTTTGTTACAGATGTAGCTCAGTGAGATCTGTATGCAGGGGACAAGTGCTGATCCATTTAGGAGGATGTTAGGATGGTGTAATTTAAACAATGATATCAAAGAAGGCAGGTCTGGCTGAGTATGCATGGATGATGGATGATGTTCCATCTGCATGGCTGGTCTGTGAAAGAGGAAGAACTAAACCAGGGAGGAGGATGAGAGAACAAAGAGGTTGTGCTAAGACATTGCCCTGAGGGGAAGGAATGGTGGGAGAGCTCTGCCTAGGGATGGGTGAAAGAAGATAAATGAGGACAAGTACACAGACAAAAAAGGATGTGAACAGACTAAATGAGGGGAAAGGGAGAAAGATGAGTGTGCTGAGTGGTGCCAGCAAAGTTGAATGCTGTGGGGTGACAAAACTTAGTGGAATCTACCTAGAGTAGGAGAATCTCAGGAAGTACTAGTGTGATCCTGACTGCACTCTGGGTGCCTTCCAAAGGTGTTCTGTGACTCCCCTCCTCAGCTGGGCAGCTGGTATTGGCTCTATTGGACATGGGGGAAGCTTCTTACAGAAGCTACCCCTTTATCTCCCCCCACAACCAAAACCATGTCACACAAACCCAATACATTTCACCCCTCATCTCTGTGGACCACATCCTTAAGAATTATCAATACAATCCACATTCATCACACAATATTCACTCACATCAACAAAAAATAATTCACCACACCAAAATCAAAGTAACATCATCATAACGAAGCAAAAGTGGACAATTTACCTCACCACAAGTACAATAGAAATTTCCCATGATCATTCCACTTTTAACTCTCTAGTTTTGTTCAGTCATGTTTTGCCTGTTACCACTTCCAATTACTGTCCTTATCTTGAATTCCTCATGCCCCATATTGGGCGACAAAAAGGACTATGGTGAGTTGACCTTGGCTAGATGTCAGGTGCCCACAAAGCTTTTTTAGCAGGACAGGGGGAGAAAATAAACTGGGAAAAAACTCATGGATCAAGATAAAAGCAGTTTAATAAAGCAGAAGCAAAAGACATGATTGGAAGCAAAGAAAAGTAAAATATTTATTCTTTCCATCAACAGGAGATGTCCAACCACTTCCCAGGAAGCAAGGTTTCAGTACATGTAGTGGCTACTCTCAAAGACAAACACAGAAACATAATAAAAACAAATCCTGCACCCCACCTCTTTTCTCTTAGATTTTATTACTGAACAAGCATCATATGGAGTGAAATATCCCTTTGGCCACTTTGAGTCAGCTGTCCTGGCTATGCCACATCCCAAGGTCTTGCCCGCTTCCAGCCTGACATTGAGGGTGGACTGTTGGAGAGCCAGTGCTGATGCTGTGCCAGCACTGCTCAGCAGAAGCCAAAGCACTGATGTGTTAACACCTTTCTAGTTACCAATGCAAAGCACAACACTGTGAGAGCTGCTGTGGGGAAAATGAACTCTATCTTGCTAGACTGAGTACAACAACTGGGATTCAAGAAAATTGTGGACAAAAAATTGTGTTCCAGTATAATCTTGCGCTGAGAACCTTTGTTAGCAATGCTTGCCACCAGTGCCAAATCGAGAACAAGTTTTCTTGGCATGTTTTAAGAGATAATCAAATCACCTAGTCCTCTTTCTTTTTTTTTTTTTTTTTTTTAATTTCCTAAAGTTGCTTAAGGATCATCTTTTTGAAACAAGAAAGATCTTTCTATGATTATATTTTGGGATCCTCAAACTTCATGTTTTCTTTCTTGTTTTCCTGTCCCTTTCACTAGTAATTTCCAGTGACATTTAAAATAAATCAGAAGATGACTGCTGAACAATGCTTACAGTGATTTAAGGTGTTGCCACTGTCAGAAATGACAGCATGCAGACACACCAGGTTTGCTCTGAAAGGGAGTTCTTCAATGTTAAAAATTATGTATGCTTTTAAGGTGCCAATTTTGGCAGCATTAAAGCAACACTAGCACTTTTTCTTCAAGCTTACAACCTCTGGCAGAGGTCACATGAGGCCTCTGAGTTTTATCACAACTTGTTATAATGTTTGTATTTGAATTTTTAAATTAAAGACAATCTACATACAACCATTTCTCTTCAATGGCAGAACTTATTTACTGATACACTTACACTGGAGTTAGTGACTGAACTGTCACCAGCTTCAGTAGGACCAGAACTGCTCCCAAGCCCATCCCATGGCCCCGAAGACAAGTACTGCACAGCTAGACAGCTTTCTTCTAAAAACCTGGGCAACCTCATGAATGATACCTGTTATGAAAAGTTCTTGGCTCAGGACAACACCTGAACTGAAAGAGCACTATCCTAAGCGGCCAAAGCTGTGTCAGGGTGCACGTTAGCAATTAAATGGCTTGGAGGACCACAAGCCAGTGCCTGGACCTTCAACCAAAGCCTTGGTTCTTGCTGGAGAAATAGCCCAAATGTTACTGTCACTTGTTACAGTCTCGTTGCACTGATCAGGCTATGGTTTGAATTTCTGTGGCAAGAATACAAACTCAAACCCAGAGCTTACACTGCATCCAGCACATGGGAAAAAAATGGCACACAAGAAAAAAAAACATTTTGCTTCATTTGAGCCAAAGTCCTGTCATGTCTGTCAGCAATACCCTTCCAGGTGGTAGGTAGGAGGCCTGTAACATTTATTTTGAAGGATAAGATATTTTCCCACTACCTTTTATTTTGCACATGCTGCAATGTCCAAGGTTATATGTGAATTACAGATAAATACATAATTGCTTCTGCACTTGCTTGTAATTTCAAATCTACTATACTTTGTATTGTATTTTGGAATCCTTGGAGGATGAAAAGTCCTATATAAAAGTTCTATATAAAACTGACTCATTTTAATAATATAGACAAAGCCCTGAAAAGATTCACAGAAGAAGATCTTCTACATCTAATGCTTTCACAGACTTATTTTTTCCCTCCCTGCTCAGCTGAGTATTTGCATTACTTAAAGGAAAGGATAAAATATGTGTTGAGATCCATACTAATCCTTATGAATTGTAGTGTGATTTGATCCTTCAAAGGTACAAAATATGTCCTCTGGGTTGTAGCAGTTTATTTTCCTACAGTAATTTCAGCAGTGTTTGCCTACACCAAGGTATTTGACACATTTACCAAGCTTTTCTTTTTGTGTTTCATTTACTAGTGCTGGAGGCAAAAATGTTTTGGCAAATCAGAGTCACATGCAGAAAACCACTTATCGCAAATGAGTCTGGGCTGATGCTTCTATCTGTACATTTAAAATCCATGATCTACTGGAGACTACATACCATAAAGGCACAAAAAGCAAGACACATTTCTCCACCCTCACCTTCCAGAAATACTGTTTCTTTGGCAGTGTGAACCTCTGACCCTGCCTATTTTTCGTAAGATCAGATACTGGACTACTGCTGCTGTCAACAATATTCATAATTTCTGTAAACTTGGCCTTCTCTGTACCTCTGTTACCTATAAAATGGGGCAGGTTTATTATCACACCCATGTGCCTTTACTCTTCGCACACTCTTATGCACACATTCACACTTGGATGTGGATATTGCTTTGGTTGATTATTACTCTGAGCATGACTGTGAAGCCAAAGAGGCTTCGCAAATCCATTCCCCTAAAACAATCAATGTTTGGCTTCTTAGCTTGACACAGCCACAGCATTGAGAAGAGATTATTAGTGGGGCCCAAACAGGCTAAACTGGGAAATGTCCTTTTGTAAAGAAAAGCATGCTCAGTGATAATCATATTCTCATCTGATTGGGAAGGGGCTATCACAATAGCGTGGCCCAAGAGTTAAAGAGCTTATTTTCTAAATCCCTTCATCCTTTCCAGAACTGTGAGACATTGACAGCAAGTCACTTAACTCTGTCCAGCCACAGCTGTGTGGGTTTTGCATAATTAATTATTTATACCAAGGCAGACACAGTAATTAACTTCGAGATGAATATGATATTCTGATCAGAAATGCTTTGCATTTTAGCCGTCCCTCAAGCAAGTAACTGTCAAAGCTGGACTGTTTGACAGAGTGGGTCCTGCCAAAATCCCTCCCAGACATCTGTTCACAGACAAAAAGAACAGATTCTCAAAGCAGCGCTTGCAGACGTTGCCACGTTTCAGCAGGCAAAGAATAACCAATTCACAAATTCTGGCTAATTCTGTCTGATTTCAAGACAGTATGCCAAACCTTGCAAAAAGCCAGGACCTGTTTTTTTCAGTCGTGGGCACTCATGCAAATTGAGTGTTTCCTCGTGGAAATCAATGGCCCACACTGATGTCAGGCAGGTGCAGGTCGGGAAGGAAGCCCAGGGGATTTGATATGAGGTGGGTTTGAAAACGGTAGACAATTTTTTGATTTCCTTTGTTTTGGTGAACAGAAATGAACAATTATCATCAGCATTACAATAATACTGAATCATTTACGTGCTGTTACCACTGTCTGCAGCATAATAGTAACTCACTGGAGTACGAATATTACACTGATTTATGCTGATTTTTTTTTCCCTATTTCTCCTTTCTAGCAGAAATTTGTATTAATCAATAAGGATTTGGGCTAAACATTTAAAAACAAAGATAGGAAAGAATCAACACCCTGAATGCACACACCACAGCTAGACCTGACCACAAATTGCATTTTGCTGTTCTGATGTCTGTTGTAGCACCCATATAATCACAGGGCTTTAATGTTACATGCTGACTGTAAAGGAAGTCAAGATAATGCAAGAAAAAGGTTACAGTGTAACAGAGACAAGCCTATCTAAATGGATGTAAACCTGTTTTATTTATACGCTGTTCACTGACTATATAGGAACCAGGAGGATGGCTGCTGGTCTGGGATGTCATGGATGCTGTGTTCAAGGATAGCTGAGCACCCAAGGGTCCTGGGAGGCCATACCCTTCTTTAAGAACAGCTCAACCTCTGGGGTAGGAGGGAGGCTATGACAGTTAGGGAAGGACAGACAGTGGTGAGCCAGCCTCCAGCTACACCTGGAGGTAGCAGTTTCGCAATAGGAATGAGATGATCAACCAAGAACAGGCATCTCTATTCCATCACCACTCCAGATATTCCTTGAGATGATATTGGCATCCATCTGACCTTCAGTGGGTTGGTTCAGTTAACTATACTTGCTGAGAAAAATCCCACTTTATGTGGTTGTTAGGTCAGATTTTTTGCTGTTTTGGCTGCCTGAAACAATACCATGGGGTTGTGGCAAGTACAAAACCAAGGAAATAGAGGCAACAAGGAGAGGTATTTGTCAGACTTGTTTGGCTGTTTTATCGAGCTGTGTACCCCAGAAAAAACAAAGAGCAGACACTCAGCCAGACCTCAGCAGCAAAGGACAAAGAGACTTACTAGGACTGCAGAGGAGGCTGTGTAGAGATTGTTTCAATGCTGAAAGTCCTTGAGAGCTGCTTAGTCAAGAAAGACTGGATAAAAGGAGCCATTCTGCAGGGGCCAGGGAACACAAACAAGTTTGTTTACAAACCATTATTTAATGTCATTCAAGTGTGAGCTTAAATTTTTACCTATTCCTTAATTGTTTCAGTTGTGTTAATAAAAGTCTTGATGTTTTGGAGTCCTCACCTTTAAGAATAGGATGCAATCTAAAGACAATGGGGATACTCAAGGTTCTCCAAAATATTTGGCAAGATGACTAAGTAAAATTCTTTAGCTTCAATTTCTCATCCACTGACATCATTACCACAAAAAATCATCTAGCAAAAACACACTTTACTTTTGAGTAAGTCCAGCTCACAGGTTTGTAATGATGAAATCTAATACACTATTTCCCAGCATTTAGCCTTATACAGTTGTATTTCTAATACATTCTTAAATTATCTGCAATAACTACTTTTTTAGAGGAGCTGGTTTCCAAATTAATCACCTGGTTTTCGGTGTCAGTCTTATTCATTTAGAGCTAATTTTGTATCACACTATAATGGACATGGGGCACATGCCTAAATACCTCCTAAAGAGTTCTACTGGAAAAGAAGACAGATTTTTTTTTTCAGCTTTCAAAATCCATCTCTTATTTGGAAAGGAAAGATTTCGCTATGGAAACTATTTTTTCTACACTTATTCCCATTCTTCATGAACTTAAACAATCTTAGTCTAATGAAAATAGCGAAAGAAAACACTTCCCTAGAATCAGATCTCTCCTCACAGTAAATGTTTCAGGGTTATCCCTCTTTCTACAGAACGCAACAGAAGGAAAAATCAGGCTGCTAGCTTGAAACTGTAAAGAATTTTTCACAGTCTGAATGTCACAGCCTATGACTCTTGTATTTATTGCAAAAGTATTAGAAATCCCAGATTCCCAATAGTGAGGTCAATACATGTTTTCATGGCTTCTATTATCAGTATGGGAGAGCTAAAGAAAGTATGTTTTTTATTTAAAAAAAATGTATTTTTAAATACATTTAATACATTTAATTGCAATTAATGTATTGTAAAATTGTAAAAAAAAGTATATATTATAAAAAATGTATTATTTAATACATTTAATACATTTAATTACAATTAAATACAATTAATACATTTAATCCATTTTAAAAAAATGTATTATTTAATACATTTTTCCAAGTGTTGTGTTACTAGCATAGTTAAGGTCTTATATGATGCCTGGAAAGTGATGGTTTTGTATGCATCTTTTTTTCCAAAAAAGAAGCAAAGTCATGCAAAGCAGGAGAAAATAGATGATGACTGATTTTTTAAAAAGTCTCACACAATAGTGATTCAATGAAAAGCTGACAGAAAAGCTGAGCCAGCCCCAGAGATGGGGCAGAACCAGGTCCAAAAATGCTAATTCTCTGATTTTTTTGTCTTTTTTTGTTTGTTTGTTTGTTTACAATAGTATGTAAGGTATCTCTATAACCATTTATTTGTCAAAATGCCCTCTCTTCTGGCTTTTTTTTTTTTTTTGAGGCTCACTAAGTCAGCAATTTCAGAAGCAATATCTACTACAAATCACTCTGCAGCTGTTGTGGTACATACAGGCCAGAGCTGACAGGTCAATGAAGTGCATGGGAGAGGAGAAGGCAAGAAGATCCTTTCACTCCCGTTTACTCAACATCAGTGCAATGCCAGTGACCTCCTGAAGTGTGAGGGAATGATCATCCTCCAAGTGACCCTCAAGGGGAGCAGAAGGAAATTATATTCCCTCTGCAGTGTAAACATCATGCTCACAACATGATCAACTAAACAAGTGGATGATGGTAGCAGATCAGTAATCAGCAAAAGTAGAAACTCATGGTGCTTGTCAGGTAATTTAAACACATCGAATTCAGTGTTATCTCTAATATGCCTCTTTTCTGAAAGCACAGACCCTGATGGAGCCAGTCTTTATGAAGGAGAGCAGTACTGACTCCACTTTGTCCGAAGCATCTCTTTTCAGCACAGAGAGATTTTTCTTCCCTGTAGAATATGAAAGCATGTGAGAGGACAATTAATAGTGAAAACTCAGCAGGGCTGCTGCATGCAAGTATGCACAGTGTGCTCCCCCATTGCTTCTGGGCTGGCACTAGCCTGTCAAATGCCTGGAAATTAAGCTTTCTGGAGCCTTTATTAGGATTCATGGGAAAAGCATGAAAAGACCCAAACCCAAAGACAGCATCAGCATGAAGCATCTCAGTCTCATCTCTCCCATAAGCAGTGCCAGCACATCTGGCTCAGACTCTAGAGGGGAATGAAGAAACTGGGCGGGTGTATAAAGCCAATCTGTCAGCATTTACTTGCATGACAATCTGCCATGTAGAGTACGTGCCATGCACAATACAATGCTCTCCAGAGGCTGATCCCCTACTACACCCTGGCTGTAGGCAAGTGCACTCGCATTTCTCCCATACATGTCAGTGAAGGACCGCAAACCTACATACAGGGTTTCACAAAGGGCTATGGTGCCCACACAGGGAGGAAGTGAATTTTTTCCCAATATTCTCTTTTGTAGGTCCCATAGCAGCCTTAAATCCCATCTATTCAGAAACACTTCTGAAAACTCTAAGCCACTCAAGTCCGGATATCTTAAACTTCACTCCCTCCCTTCTGTTTATTTGACAATTTGATTAATTATTAGTGGTTCATGTGAGTGTGTGTGCGCATGCAGCTGTATATATATAAGACAATGATTCATGTGCACCAACTTATTCCAGGTAAACACACAAACACATATTGCTTTCTGATAAACTGAACTCCAAAATAATCTCTCTGATTCTCTGTTTTCCTGCAATTTTGCATAGGCTTTTACAGCGGGGCAAACACTGTATGAAGCAATATATTCCTTTGTCATCTACAGTAAAGATTCCTTTCACCACCTGAATGTACAAATAGTACATTCATGGAAGATAAAAAAATATAAACATTGCTATCTTGAAGAGCCCAAAAAGATACATAAGCTCTAACAAGCACAAAAAAGTCTCCTTCCACGCTTTCTTTCTGAAGCTCTTGCAGCAAGCCCAGCTCCCCATGGTCACCTCAATACAACTCCCAGGGCTGAGCGGAAGAGGCAAGTGCATGCTGCTCACTGAGTGAGTGGGAGAACAAGCAGAGCTCCTGGATATAAATGGATCTGTTGTTCCTCACATTTCCACACTTGTGCCTCTCAAATCTGGATTCCTAGTTTTAAAAAGTGCTTCATTTGCAACAGATGTGGCAGATAATATTGATGTATATTTTTTTGCATGATAATGGACAGAAGAACATGAAATTCTGTCTACGAAGATAAGAAAACCAGTTATTTACACTCCAGAGCACCTGAAGCTCCCGGAAGCATTGGCTACAAGTCTTAGCTAGGTTAGTTAGACACACTAACTCCTAGGCAGAGCGAGTATCAGTTTAAACTCAGCACCTACGGGGGTGGGTGTTGTGTCTACATTAGGCTGCAGATTGAATGTCACACCAGCCATGGTGGCTGAGTTCAGCATTGCCATACCTGGCCAGGCGCTCTCTGGTGTTCTCTGTGCTGCTGCTTGTCTGGGTGCTCTCAGGGGCTGCTGGAGAACAGTCCCAAGGCCTAACCTACAAACCACCATGACGTGTCACCGTAGGCACACCTCAGCCTGCCCACCAACCAAGCAGATGCCAAAGGTACACTGAGCAAGGGTGACCCTACAGTTGTAGGGTCATCTGCAGAGGGTGGTGATGCTGAGCAGTAGGTTTCTTCTTTGGTATCTGAATCTTGGTTTTATGGTCTAGAGGTCATTTTATTATCACCCGGTGAGTCCCCTCATCAGACAGTAAGCTACATTTCAAACACAATTTCCACTATATTAGAAAACATAATGTTTTGAGAAAGTTAATGTACTTTTTTTCCTGAAATTGAAAGTATTCCACAGCCCTTCAT
Source organism: Chiroxiphia lanceolata (assembly GCF_009829145.1). Classification (NCBI taxonomy): domain Eukaryota; kingdom Metazoa; phylum Chordata; class Aves; order Passeriformes; family Pipridae; genus Chiroxiphia; species Chiroxiphia lanceolata. The sequence continues at coordinate 99,992,953 of NC_045639.1, forward strand.
TTTTATGAAGAAAATGTTTAATTTTCATGATGTTAAAACCAGCTCATTTCTAGTTGCTTTGACTAAAAATACAAAGTCTAAGTGTCAAGGCAAGATTTAAATGTGTTGCATTTGACATTATCAAGATGAAATAATTCAATAATTGCATAATAAATATGCTTTTGAATATGATTTTTCTATTAATCAGCAGTGTCTCACAGAAAACACACCTTTCATAGCTTGTTGACTAGGTCTTTTCTTAAACAGGTACTAAAACAAGTCTAAATTGTTTCCTTTGTCACTGTATTTTTCCTATTTGCCTATTCTTGCTGAGATTTTTGACCTACTCAACATTGTAACTAATCCATTGTTTCCCAGAAAGAACTTTCCAAAAAGAAATGCTTAATTTTTCAATTTATTGCTAAATACTTGATATTTCATTGATGAAAAAATAATGGTACTGCATTCAGTAAAACTCTTGATTCAAAATGTATGCTTGCCATATTTGTCTTAGCTTAAAGAAGAAAAATAATTATTCGATTTTCATTTTCTTGATGTATGAAAAGAGGTCTTTCGGCTGATTTTTTTTGCAGCATGGTGAGAATGGCCCAGCTGTACCATAAACTGAACACTTAGCTTTGCATTCAGAAATCACCAGCTTGCATTCAAAAGTCAGTTAGTCTTGTATTCAGGCAGCAAAGATCATATGAATGATAAATCATTTGAAATGCAAGATGCTTTTTTCCAGATCTTTTCCAGAGGTCAAAGGGCTCATCATTTTATGCTTTCCAAAATTACATTTTCTTTTAGAAAGCAGGAAATTATTAAAATTTAGTATAAAATACGTATTTTAATAAGCAGAATATAGAAGGTATGACCTCTGTCACTTGCTAAGCATATCAACACCTTGCATTGTCCCAGTGGTATATTTTAAGGAGATTTTAATATAAATCGAGTATTGAATGTGAAGATCTTTCCATTCTCACATTTTAATGAACTTCTTTGAATGCCGTGATACACAGTCAGGATTCTAAATGTGACTTATTTCTGCACTACATTTTGCATGGCATGTCATTTCTGCACTGCAGTAGGGTTTTTCCTTTGTTAGAAAAAATCAGTTTGTATATCTTTGCTTGTATAGAGCAACTTTAATCAAACCATGTATACATATTTTAATTACAGCTAAAACCTTCAGATGCCCAAAAGTAGTCTTAAGAAAAATGAAATAATAATCCTGGAAAATGGACATATTGCACAATTATATTTTTAAAAAATAAAGACAGATGGTTTGAATAAGTGGCAAACTTATATTTTCATTGACTAGAAGCCTACACCTATTTGAGAAAATACTTTGAAATTAATTATTTGCCAAGAAAAGATGTCAATGTTCTGGAGCTCTGCCACACTGTAGCATCTTGCTTGGTTGGATGAATGTGTGAGAGGAAGGCAGATACGGACTCCATAATGATCTGTCATAATTCATAGCAGTGGGGCAGATTCAAAATTAAAGTCAGCTCCAAATACCCTGGAGGAGCCAGTTTCACACTCCAATATGTCAATAGTTTGGGAGTATCACTTTCTTCATCTCCAGTCTCACATTCAACCTCACCCCTCCTCAGTCCAGTTATTTGCTTTAGAAATGCTTATTTTTCATTAACGCTCTGTGGAAGCCCATTTATTTACTAGATTTTGTCCTGATTATGAGACTGAATGTTTGTGGAGAGCCCGTAGCACCTTGTGAAAGCAGAGATGAGAGAAACTAAATCACGACCTCCCTTTGCTCCTGATACACCATATAAGCTTGGGCAATGTCTGTGTCCCTGAATTTTTCTCCAAAATCATGAAAATAATATTTATCCATTTCCCAGGATTGTAAGGAAGATTTCACTGTATCTGGTGATGTTTCAAAAAATGCCAATCATTAGATTTGGGCATTTAAATTGGTACAATTATCTTATTCCTCTTCAGCAAGGGATGTAATCACCTGCCTTTGTACTAATGAGATTTAAGAACCCGTAATATGCTGGACTGAAGCCTTTAAAAGAAATCCAGTATATTTTGTCCAAACTGAAAAATAGGAGATGTATCATGTATGATGTATGGTTTCCTTGTAAAAAGAAAACTAACTCTACAGTTAATTTGGTCCACTTTAAGCTTAACTATCTGGGTAGTATAGAGGACTGTGAAAATGGATTTACTACTGCATTTGTATCCAGTAAAGTAAACCCCATTGCTATCAACTAAACAAGAGTGCATAAGTGCCTACAATACAAATGAAAACGTGAAAGTAGCAAAGACCTTGCTCATGCTGCTTGCAAAGCACTTGATCTTGCATGTCATATATAATTTCCTGTAAATTACTTTAAACTATGCGGAATACACCATCTAAGGAGTCTTTCTGTTGTGCCTTTTGCAACCGGATATGTCTGTCACGTATTGGCCTCATAAGTCACCAACATGCCTGTAACAAATGTGGATAAAGCCTTCCCAAATCTTCGTTCGCAAAGCCCAGCCATGAAAAAAAAAAAATGAAAAAAACTTTAAACTATGATTAAAATATATGCAAAAATAGATGAATAGATGGAAAGAACAGTTTTCTGTTCAGAAATGTTTAACATTTTGATGCTTTAGCAATCCTGGTCCTATATAAATAATTGATTCTTTTACAATAATTTTATGAAAGCTGGAGGCTACAGTGGTTTCAAATCCACGTATGTCCTCCTCTTATTCATCCATCATTGAGAGCTAGATGTATATTAGTAGTAAGACATTCACATATCTTACACAGAGAGGAAAAACTGGGAAGTCTGTAAAGGGAGGGTTAGTAGGTCTGGGGTACAATCCTGGCTAGAAAATAAAACAAAAAGTTACAAAGTGCAAGGACTACACAGCTATAATATGAGCACAGCCTGTTCCTAGAGCTATGTTTTTGTATACTCTCATGTACATAGAGGGTTAACTTATTATTCCAATGCAAATGCAGCATATATCTCAAAACAATAATTTTGTTGTAATGAGCAGCTGTTTCTGATGATAATAAAGATTCTGAAATTTCACATGCATTACTCATGAGGTGAATGAAAAGAAATATATAAAAGAAAGTAGTTTATGTCAGTTGCTACCAAACATGGTACAGAGCAAGGTACCCCAGGATTTGTTTGTGAATGACCACTGACCTTTTCTAAAATGTCAGGTGCAGATTGGAAAAATGTCTAAGTTAATGCCCTTTAATTACATGCATGTAAATCATTGCCTTCCCTTGTTTTGTTTTGTTGTGTGTTTTTTTTTTTTAATTTACTTATTCATTCATTTATTTATGTATTATTTGCTTCAGTCTGACATTCCTCCTTGTAAGCATAGAAAGCCATGTATTCCCTCTGACCTTAGGCTTTGAGAGAGTTTCAGGTATTTCATTGACCGTCCTCCCTCGACTCTGGGGCTAATATGTCTCATTATCTCAGTGCATAAAACTGATTATTAAGTAGCCTTAGATGAAGCAAACAGGCTTCCACTTGTCCTTTTGAATTATCTCAATATCATTAATTATTTAAAACTGACAATGAGGTCATTCAATTACAGTATTCTCTATACAGTCTGTGCTTAATGTCACATTGAGATTGTTATCCAGAGCAGAGGGGGTTAAATTATCAGTATGCTGTTGCTGCTGTGATCCTAATGTAAATGAACATTTGGTGGTTTATTTTTTTTCCTTAGCTGCTGGTTACTACGTTATTAGCATATTTGATGTATTTCTCAGCTCAGTTAATAAGCAGTTCTGAAGGGAAAAGACTGATGTTTTAGAAGGCCGTTTATGGACTGTTCTGCCTTGTAACAATATCTGGAACATGTCTATGCGCTATTATGACTCACTTATTTTGGGTTTAGGCCATATGCACCACTGACAAAACCTAATCTGTGTTCCTGTCTGCTGCTTAGGTGTTTTATTACTACATTATGACCATCCTATGAATTCCAAACATTTCTTTTTTCCTCTCTAGTTCCTATCGAAACTAAATTCTATCTCGATATTAAAGTGTTTTAAGGTCTTTTGTGTGTGTTAGGTGTATTAAAATTACCTGAATCCCAGGTATAAAACAAGGTCAAAGAACATGGAGTACATATGAGTAAGTCTTGTAAAAAGAACTCTAATAAAATAATAAGGGGAAAAAATGGAAATACAGGAAATACAAACAAGTGTATTCCTATTAGACCCAGCTCATAGAATAACATGGAGAAGCAGATCACTGTAAAATATTCTAATGGAAGAGCAATTCAGTTGATCTTAATAGAAGTACAGGGAGTAGGTGCTGCAGTTGATTGTTTCAATGGAAAAACTGTGTTTTCATACCTGGGACCAGGAAAGTTCCAGAGGGATGTTCAAAGGCTTGTTAGGGAAGATGGCAACCAGTATGTGAGGCAGAAGCAGATGTAGGAAAAGCTCTTCTGGTCCAAGGGCCAGTCTTGCCAGGAGGCTGTGGCATTTGGATCCCCTCCATCTTTTCACTAAGTCTCCCTTATTTCGGTAGAAACTAACCTGTGGAACTCAAACTTTTACTTCAGAAAAGTAAATTCATTTCAGCTTACCAACTGCCATTCTTCCGTCTATTCTACTATTGACTTTAGCGCCGGTGTAATGTTTTGGGATCCTGAATAGCTTTCAAATCTAGATTTGAAATCTGTCCTTTTGTTTGAGTGGTGTCCTAGGTAATGAGATCAATACAGTTTGCATTAAGGCTTGCTAAATGATGGCAGTGCCTTTTGGTAATGACTTGTGAGATTTCAAATTCGGTTCTGGGAAATAAGACTCTTCAGCCAGTTTTGTAAAAAAAGACTTTTATTGAGAGAGTTTGTCTTCAGATTTTTCAAAATCATTCCACTTTCTCCTCTGCATTTCATCTGCACTGTCCGTGCTGTTTCAGGAGTAACCGCAAAAAATACTGATTCTCACAGAAACCTTGCAGGTAAAAAAAAACTTACCAAAACTGTTATGTCTGTGTAAAACATTTTATCTTTGGTATAGCAGGGTATTTGAGAAAATGACATTTTCTCTAAGCTCTTTCAACCAGATCTCACTAGTAAGCTTTCCACAGATAAGCAATGTATATCCTGGGTTTTTCTTTCCATCAAGCTGGGACACTACGTGTATTTTGCCAAGCCTCTTGGCAGCTAATATTTTTGTTAAATTGGCTGGTACATCTGTCAGCCCTGGGACAAAGCTAGGTTTCCCACCCCGAACCTTTCAAGCAGAACCTTTTGTAAAAGACAAAATGGTGTGTCTACCTTAAAACATAAAGGATCCTCAGGGCATTGGAAACCAATGTGCAGCTTTAATGCAAACTTCCCTTGTGAGGGCTCTCGGTCCTTGTATGCTCTGAACAGCAGGAGGAAGAATACATGAATATAAATGAGCTGCAGAGCAGTATTCAGAAAATGGAGCTATAAGAGTTAATGAGATGGTGTCCTGCTGCTGGACGCTTACATGGTAAAAATTCTGATGGTTTTATCCAACAGCAGGTTTGAAAAACCCATGCAAAGCTAGTGACTGTGGAACACTCCTGACTACAGAACTGTGCCTCTTTCTGTGTGGCCTTGCTACAGGCAAAGAGCCTTTGATAAATCTAAATCTAACAAGGGAGAAAACAGAGGGATTACTAGAAATCATTGACCATGGAGGTACCAAGTAATTATTAATAGCATTATACACTGAACTGCACATGGCTGGTGTGTATCTGCAGCTCTGTGTTTAGCTGCACGCAGCAACTGGCAGAGGACCCTGCCATTAAACCCCACTGCAAATTGCAATTAGCTGTGTGTCTTTAAGACTCACTCTGAGCAGCAGAACTCAAAGGGAAAGTTCCCATTTATGTCACTGTTGGCCACAAAAGTGCTGCCCCACTCCAGAGACAATGCAGTGCATCACTTTCTCCCTACCAGTGGTACTTTTTCAAAAACAGCCCCCACCCTGAGAACACTCCCTTTGAGCTACTGCTTATTGTATGTCTACCCCAGACTGGTCTGACCTACCTCTTCTGTGCTATTCTGTTAATTTACAGAATTAACAGGATGTTTTCAAGGCAATAATACATCTACTGTGCAATGAAACAACTCTACACTGCAGAGGGTCTCCTCTCACTGTGCTGAGAGGCGAGACGCAGAACTGCTTGGAACAGATGATGGTATGATGGATTTTCTCTGCACAGTCACGCACACCCCTACTCTTTCTGGGGTCTCCAAACCCAAAAGATCACTTGCTTAGGTAGGCCTCCTGTTCAGGAACACCTGAGTACTGAGAGCCTGAATATCTTAATGCCTCACAGAGGCTGAACCTGAAGAGCTTAAGGAGAGACTACAGTCTATGGTCAAGCAGGATGTCCACATGCATTGCACAATATGTGATGGGGAGAGAGTTGCCTGCAACTATTTCACACCCTTGTTTATCTATAGGAACAATCTGGTCTATTAAACATTATTTTAAAAGCTTGGGGCCCACAACCAGCAGCAGAGTGAAGATTAGCTAAGCATGGTGCTTGTTTGCACATGTTCAGTGATCATCACCCAGCTGGTGCATTTTTCACTCTTGATATTTGAAAATTAATAAACTTGCTGAGTGACAATTCCAGCCTCATCTCTAATGAAATTAGCTTCCCTGGCAGGAAGTGATGAGCACAGTTTTGACAGGAGCTACCAGGTGTCACTATGATATATTTCTTGCAAGTTTTTTCTAAGGACTTGTTGACATGCAGGAATAGTCCTGAATAGTTACTAAAAAAAAATAATAACAATTATAAAAAAGCCTGGAGGGATATTTTATTTTTGTATGTCTATGCAGATATTGAAGCTCACAGGTAGGCCAGTTTGCCATCAGGCTCTCCTGGTAGAACCTAAACTCAGCATGCTGTTTAGGTCCAGCAACCACAGGTCCAGTTCCTAGCTGAATACCAGGATCTGTGAAGGAACCTGCAATATCAACTTGTCACTATTTCTGGATCTCAGCTGTACATTGTAGGCCTCAGCAGCTGCAACTGTGCAATTCTCTGTTCCTGCTTCTCAGACTTTTGCTTCTTGTTTCTGTTACCAAAGACAGCCTGATTCTTAAAGAGAATTAGAGATCCTACACTGAGGTTGGTAGCTTCATTGCAGGTGCTAAGATATGGCACATTTTAGTGAAGAATGGTAGTGTAAATCAGTGATGAATAGCTATTGTATTTTAAATTAGTATCTTGAGTTATTTCATAATGATTTCTCCATGATGATAAATCCTAAAGGTATAAGCGTCATTCAGTCTTGGAAAGAAAGACATGTTGCAATTAATTTTGTGATTGGAGTATTTTTCTTAAACAAGATCTTTAATCCTCCTAAACAGATTAAATTCACAGGACAGAGGTGCTTCCTGTAAACCTGCTAATAACATTTTGGCTGAAATGCCTGAAAGAGATAATTGCCTAAAATGCTACTTGTGACTATTTCTGTTCAAAAACTGATTTCCCTCCCAAGCAAATTATCTGTCTTAGTGCACTTTAGAATGATGTGTTATTTTGGAACCTCTATCTTGTTTGTTGGAGAGATTTGGGTGATGAAGAATATAGGTCTGTTAATGGGCTAAAGAAAATATCAAAACTTGACAATATCTAATAGTTCGTCTTTCTAGATGAAATCACATACTTTATACTTTAAATTTGAATTTGAAAAAAAAGTTTAAAGGAAAATGCCTTGGACTTTGAGACACTGAACAGCTTGTTGCATTGCAATTTCTTCAGGGAAGAAAGATTTTTGAGAGAAAGGGGATGATGATTGTTTCAAAGGAAGCGTGCTCTTCTAAGCAGAGAGTGATCCGCACTCCCACGACACGCAGAGGCTCAGAGCCAGGAACAGCAGGAAAGGTTGCTCAGCCGAGCAATGCTGACTGAATGCAACCAGTGCAGGAGGAGTAAGATCAAACTTTGGAGGCTGACGTCAGAGTCTAGTTTGTTAAGACTAAACTCTGCAGAGTAAATACAGTTTCTTGCTCAACCTCTGCTCTTTGGGCTTTGGTTTTATCTTTCCTTTTTTTTTTTTTTCAATTAAGAGAATAACTGGAGGCCAGAGTGGTGGGAGCCAGATAAATACTGTAGCAATGAGGCTTTGCAAAATCTGTACAACTGATTTGAAAGTCTGATGGACCCAGCTTAAACACAGAGAGATGCAAGTCAACTGCTGATATGCAGGCATTTACTAGCATTTGATATATCCTAGAAGAGAACATGCCTTCTGTAGGCCCTATATTGTATCAGTCAGCATTGTTCTAATGCCAAATGTTCATTTGGGAAAAAAAAAAGGGAAGAGAAGAGAAGGAAGGGGAGGGGAGATCAACTTTTCCCTAAGGTAGGACTTCGACATACTCTAAATTCTACTCAGAAATTCTCTGGATTTCATGTGTTTTCAGGTAGATCATGCATGTGATCTAAACACTTAATGTTCCTCTTATCGTCCACAGAGAATTAAAACAATGTTAGGGGATGATTCAGATGGCTTATGGAGGGTGAGATGATTTACTCCCTAAGAATACCTCTTGCCTTCCACTTATTGAAAAGGGATGGCAGACACCTGCCTATGGAAAAATTTGGTCAAATGAGCTGCACCTACACTTCTCAAAACAAACATATAAGCAGCTTTCAAATCACTGATTTCTTTGGGGGAGAAAAAAAAAGCTGACAAACACAGTCTTCTTCCTCTCGGGTGGGTGGCAAGCCTCTATTTTACCAAACCAAGCCCTTCACATTTGAAACACCCAAAAGATGATGTTGGAAATATTGGCTTTAAAAAACCCCCAACCATATCCCAACTTACAGAGGTATGTTTAAGAAAGAGATGTGGACAGCCTGGAGAGTCCAGAGAATGGCACAAAGATGATCAAAGGACTGAGAAGGCTGCCATATGAGGAAAGGCTGAGATATCTGGGTTTGTTCAGCCTCAAGAAGGCTTAGGGGAGACCTTATCACTATTTTTCTGTATGTAAAGGGTGGCTATAAAAAAAAAAATAAAAAAATTGGAGATTCCATTTTTCCAAGTCACATGGAAAAAACAAGGGGTAATGGGTACAAGTTACTCCTGGGGAGATTTCAATTAGACACAACAGGAAAATTTTTCACAATGAGAAAATCAGCCATTAGAACAATCTCCCCAGGAAAGTCATGGATTCACCAACTTTGGACATTTTCAAATTCAGCTGAACAAAGTGCTGGGCCATCTTTTCTAGACTATGCATTTGCCAAGAAAGGTTAGACCAGATTACCTTTGTGGTCCCTTCCAACCTGGAATTTTATGATTCTGTGATTTGAGGAATCTATCACTTTATGATTCTACAAAATGTATTTACTTTGATATAAAGCAGTATTTCAATAGGGATTTCAAAGAACAGATCTGTTCAGCTGAGAGCAAAATAAGCTCTCATTCCTCTGTACCTACACTAGTCTAGTGAAATCCAGTTAATGTAACTTAACATTTAAGATTGAGCATTCAAAGCTTCTCACTCAGATTTTAACATAGAAAATCAACCTGAAGAGTGCATTGAAAATGCAAGCATACGAAGAGGTCAATGCAAAGCAGTTCTAAATGGCATGGCCTCCTTTTTTTTCTCAGTATGCTCCCTGTCAGCGTGCAGTTAAAGAGGTAGAAATGAAACTAAGGTAAAATAAAATGTAGGATTTTTTAAACCATAAAACAAAACACTAAAGCTTCAGACAAGTGAAGGGAAACAATTAATTCTGAAAATTCTTCAAACACAAAAATCACATAACTTTTCTGGTAGTTAAAAGGAGAGTTAAATTCACTAAGATAGAGGCACATGACAAGGGTAGAGGCATAACTTTCATGTCCAGCTGTCCTGATTTTGTCAAGGATAGAGTGAATTTTCTCCCTAGTAGCTGGAACAGTACTGTGTTTGGGATTTAGTGTGAGAATAATGTTGAAAGCACACCGATGTTTTAGTTGTTGTTGAGCAGGGTTGACAATAAGTCAAGGGTTTTTTAGCTCCTCGTGCAGCACTGACAGCGAGGAGGCTGGGGGTGCATGAGAAGATGGGAGTGGACACAGCTGGGACAGCTGACTCTGACTGGCCAAGGGGCTATCCCGTACCATATGGCAGCATGCTGAAAAACAAAACTGGGGCGAGTTGGCTGGGGTGTGGCAGTCACTACTCAGGGACTGGTCAGTGGGCGGTGAGCAATTGTATTGTATGTCACTTGTTTTGTGTGTTCTTTTATAACTATTATTACTTTCCCTTCCTTTTCTGTCCTATTATACTGCCTTTGTCTCAACCCATGAGTTTTGCCATTTTTCCCATTATCTGCCCCATCCCACTGCAGGGAAATGAGGTGATGGCTGTATGAATCTGAGCTGCCTGTAGGTTACACCATGACACAAGCCAGAAAATTAGTTAAAACTTAGGGCATTCCAAATTGGTTTGAGTAAGAGCTGTAATGATGACATCAATAAAAGAAAAAAGTCACATTTAAAATCAGGAATTTCCAAGGATAGGAGTTTATTAAAAGAGCAGTATTCAAAGAGAAGAGATGCAGAACACATTATTTGGAACTGGAATTAGATGGTGAGCTTTTCAAATACTATCTAAATATATCTTTTGTGAATAACAACACCGCAATGTAGGAGCTTGAATTCACCCAATTTTTTTGTTACCCATTGATATTTAGAACTCTGCATAGCAAACCTCCTGCCTTATGAATCTCAGTTATTTTGGGTATGAAGACTAGTCCAAGATTTCTGACCAGAATTATACTGTCTGCAGTTTGTTCTGCAGTCATCCAGCAGGGGATAATATCAAATTGTCCTTTATGTTAGATAAACATCTCTATGACAAATGCATAGTGGAAAGGGAAAATTCAAGGCGTGGTTTGAAGGTAATTCATCTAAACTCTTCAACAGGTAACCATATGAAATGAGGACACCTGAAAGCAGATCACAGGTGAGGTCTTTTCCAAACTGCTGGAAGAGAAAGGAGTAGCTTTACCCACTGCCATTGGCTTAGTTTTGACTAGCACTAGCATGATTCAAGGCAACAGTTTACTGAAGGCTGGCAAAACTAGACATGGAAAGTTTGCACCCCTTAAAGTTTCCCTTAACAGAACAGATCAGAATCTCGGCCACTGCCAGAATAATGTAGATAGAGAGGAGTGAGCAGGATGAGAATATGGGAAGGGTCCTGCTGAGACACATTGACTGGATATCAAATGGAGAAGAAGCTAAAAGGAGTCCTCAGGCCACAGTCACCTCTCTGGAGTTTCTAGAGGTTGTGCTGGGCTTATGCTGCCCTTTTCTTTTTGTTGGTTACTAGTTCTACCCCAAAAACTATCTTTGATCAGTAAGATTTAAATGAAACACTGGAACACACCGATAGAATATTAGAAAAGGATAAAGGGCCTTGTTATCATGGAACTATCCTTCTTATCTAAGGTGAAGTTTTTTCAGCTTTACTGTCTGAGGAAAAACACCTTATCCGACTTATCTTCATTGCCCATATTCTCTGAAGATAAGACTTTTTTTAACATGTAATATGTAGGGAGGGGCATAACAGAAAAGCAAAGCTTAAGTAAACAAGATTTTTTAAATTTTTATCATTTTAGATGAAGTTTAAAAGCATAAAATAAGGAGAAAGAAAAAAGTGGTCCATTATCCTAAACACTTTTAATTATTTTGATAATAAAATTATTTATATGAAAAAAAATATTCCAATGAAAAAATGTTTTGGCAATACAGATTGTATTTATTAAAAAAGCAAGGAGTCAGTGCCCTCTGCCTTTTTACATGACGTTTTAGTGTCAAGAATGCTTGAACACAGTAGATGTAATTACTGCTCTGAGTCAGAGAACTTAACTTGATTCTTTCTCATAATAAAAGAGATTTTGGTAAAAGAATGCACATACTACTTTTTTATGTCACTCAAGACCTTTTGTTTTCTTTAAAATATTTTAAAGAAAATTAATTCAAGTCATACAAGTTTTTCTCTTTGATCAAAACCTTTATTTGCCAGAAAATGTGCACACAGAGTCCTTTGCATGATAAGTGGAATTAAAGCCCTCTTATATGTGTTTTTCAAAAGATGTAACTGAGAAGCTATCCTTGCTTTTTCCAAGATATGATGTATTATAGCAGTTCTTGTCGGAGTGTTGACCTAAGTTAATTATGTAATTAATTTACAAGGAATAGGAAGATTCAAGGAAAGGAAAGTACAAAAGACATACCCCTGTGCCTTCAGTCCTATTGATCACTGCTGTCACCCATTCTGCAGTTACTTTCAATAGAAAAGAACATCATGTTCCTAACACACCTTGAGTTAAAACAAATGTAAGTAAAGAGTTGTGCTAAACTAGAAAAAGCAAACAAACAAACAAACAAACAAACCCTTTTTTCAACTGTAGCATTCCCTTTCTGGTGTATTGGAGTATACAGACAGCATGTGGATGATAGATGTAGAATACGCGCTACTTCTGCGTCTTCCATCACCCTACCAGCAATGGCACAACAGGACTAATTTCAAGTGTTCCTAGGAACAAGGTTGTGAAAAAATGACATAAAACTACTTTTTCCACTGCTAGAAAATTGTCTCAGTGTGCCTGATAATCCATTCCAAAAGGTGTATAAAACTTATGCTGCCCATCTTTTCTAATGTAGTGATGGCCAAGATGAAACACACTTGTTATTTCAGGAAAGTGCAGCCAACATTCTTTGTAGGCACCTAAGGAGCACGAGAATCAGGAGAGGCTTGAGCTACTAATTTTTTAGTTTATTATTATTTTATTATTTACCTGCAAAAAGAGACTTATAAAATATAATATATACATAAATCTCTAGTAGATCATGGGAAGTGGTTGGTCATGAACCTTTATACCTAGAATTAATTCAGATTTGCTTGGATATGAACCCTGCTACCTGGATGTGAAACATGCTTTAGAGCTGTCATCAAATGGCACTTATAAGTAGTAATGCACTGAAATGAAAGCAAGAGGGCTGCTGGCCTGCCTGGAGATACTGGCATTAGGATCTGTCTTGCTTTGTCATATTCATTAACAATAGGAAGCAGGATGACTAAATGGACCTCAATGGGATTCTCATCTTTCAGAAGGATTGATAGAGTGGGACCAGCTATGAGAAATGTATATAAACTGTGTTGAGAAGGATTACTCTGACATCACTGAGACATGAGCCCTGCTCCCCTCTCTGGTTGTAAGAGTCTGAGTCCTTCAGTATATACTGGGAGATCAGTTCTCCCCATTCCTGAACCCTGGGGATTGACTACTGGTACTGAGTGTAAGGAGACAGAAAATTACTTTTTTTCAGAAAGTTAATTTACATCAGAACTGATTTTTAATTAATAAAAATAATGATTATTAACAAAGAAAATAATATAATAGATATCTACACTATTTAATTGTTTTCATTATCTGTGTAGAATTAACATACAATTTAAGACCACAAGGTTTTATTAAAGACTTTCAGAAAGGTTTTACAGATCCAAAGAGGATTCCTAGGTAAGCCTGGCAGTGAGAATAAAACTCAGATAACTTCATAATTTAGATAATATTAGCTATGTGTAAGCATCTGGATGAACATGAAATTTAACTTATTCTAGGAAATCTTATTTTAATTATTAATCTTTCACTGAATTAGTTTATGGTTTTGGTTGTTGCTTGTCAGATGATGTTTTGGTCCCTCAAGCCTTCAGATATATAGAATTTGTGAATATGTTTTCATCATTTATATTCACTTTGCATACATGTAAACTGCTAGCTCTGGTATAATCTATTGTAAAATGATAGCTTAGGTTTCATTTTCTGTATTTGCAAAATGGAACTATTAATTTTACTGTAAAAGAAGGTGGGATTACTCACTAAATAACACCTACAAATTTCATGATGATTTCTAAGTATCTGATGGGAAAGATACATTGTTTGCATCCTCTCCACAAATACAAAGCAGCAACAATTTAATTTAAATATTTCAAGCACATCAGCATGGGATGAAAAATGTGAGTCAGTGAGTGAGTGAGTGAATAAGTGGAAAACAGTACATGCAATTCAGAATTATTTTTATAGTTGAAATTCATCCTTTCTATTCAGAGGCAAAATGTTTACTGAGAAATTAAAATACTATTACTTTCATAAAACTAAATACTCTCACTTTTGGCATCTCCCATAAATCCAAGTTTGAGCTTGATGTCAAGAAAGGTATTGTTTGTCTTGATCAAATGGAAATGATCAATATACCACATTCAATTCCAAATCTTCATAAAAATCTCATAAATAATTACAGCTCATGAAATTGGGGCTGGCAATTTCATACTATTCAGCAACCCCAGTACAGCAAGGTAAATGTTCAGGTACCCAACTTAAAACATTTAAGTTGGTATTTAAGCAGGTAAACTCTTTAACAGAAATAAAGGCAGGGTGTCTGTGCCATATCACTACAAAGAACTCAGGGTTATTGATGGTTGATGGCCAGGTGCTGCCTTTTCAGAACCCCTTGGCAGACATAAGCTACAGACAGTTCTTCCCCATGACCAGCCCCTGGGAATCTCACCACAAAGCTGGGGAGCACCTGGGTAATGCCTCTTTGCAGGCCAGGCTCTGCATCCTGGGAGAACGTGCTGGTTTACACACCAGAGGGGAATTCCTACTGGCTTAAATTTCCTCTGTAGCGTCAGTGACTAGCTATGCAGAAACTGCCAACCGAGGCCCTATATATCAAGCTATCCATTCTGACAGCCAGGTTAGGTTAATCATTAAAACTCTGCCTCTCTCCCACTGAGGGTCTCCAGGGCTTTGTTTAATGCAACAGACAGATGGCACTGAGGAAATTCAGGTGGTGCGTGATGAGATTTGGGGTTTTTTTTTTATGTGGCTGCTAGAATTTTTCAAATAGATTGAGTTCAATTGTAAATTACTCCTGTTCCCAGGGCTGGAGTCTTTATTAGCCCCCCAGTGCTTGCACCGAAAAATTGATCCTTCAGCAGCAACTGCACTTGATGGGGAAGGCAGCACTTTTTGTTCTGACAGCACTGTACACCATCTGTTAATGCCCTGTTGCAAGGAGGCGATATGGTCAAGTGTAGCTAGCTAATTACCCAGCAAAATCTAACTTAGTTCATTTCACCACCCATATATAAATTTTTATTTTAGTTTTCCCTGATTTTCTTTAATCAAGTACATAACCCACATCATTACTGCTCACCATCAAGGCTGCTCAAGTCTTGAAGGTCACCCTGGCCTATCTGGACCTCTCCACTTAGCTTTATATCTTTTCCTTCCTCTGAGAGTCAGGTATTTCTGTTAGTCCGTGATTCTAACAGTCTGCCAAATTAAACATGATTTTAAAACCAGGGGAAAGACAAGAAACAGGATATGAGCTTTCTCTTCTCCTACATATTGTGAGAAGGATGGGTTTCCCCACTCCAGTCCAAAAAAGACAAGGAATACAAAATGAATCCTACAGGTAGAAACCTTCCCTGCAGCTTCAAGCTCTTGTCATAGATGGATCCCTGCTGTCACTCATCAGCCTGTCACAGCATGGCAAATTTACACTGACTGAGGCAAACATAGAACTTTGTTTTAGGACTCAGATACAATAGTAAATTCATTCCGTGGAGACAACATGGCAGGAAACTTACAGTCCTCAAAGATCAAGATAAAAAATAACCCATTATGTGGAATAAAAAACTGTGTGAACATGAGCAAGTATTACTTACAGATCAAAGATGACCTGAAACTTCGAAAGAAAATGATGAACTGAAAGATTTCTGGGAACAAAATTCATTCCCTCCAAAAGACACCAGCTGAAACAACATTTCATTCTTCTATGTGAAGAGGGTCTTGTTGTCAAGCAGATTTTACTGATCAGTAATGTCACATTATTGAGATGGTTTAATATTTTCTATTCACTTTTAAAAGAAATGTATGAACTCTTAATCCTTGCAAATGATGTTTCTTTGTTTCAATCTAGAACAATTCAATCCAAATCACATTATTTTCATGGTAAAATAAGTCTCATCAGTGTCTTGCATTTGTGTAGGTGCATTCAGAGGAGAAAACCAGTGGCTAAAATCCCAGCATGGAACCAATATTCACTATGGGCAAGCACTATCAGAACTTCCATTTTAGATTAATACCCCGATGACCATAAAAATAGTGACTTCTGGGCAGAATAATTTCTTCAGGGATACATTACAGCCAGGTACTAGCTTCTGTATTTTTTTTTTAATTATAATATGTTTTTGGTTTTGGTTTTGTTTATATCCAGGTTACCAGATTCTTCAATGTGTATTTTAACTGCAGGATAGCAGTTTATTCAGAGTGGTTTTAACTGTAGGGAAAATTTAAGACCTGAAACT
Organism: Chiroxiphia lanceolata; assembly: GCF_009829145.1. Taxonomy (NCBI): domain Eukaryota; kingdom Metazoa; phylum Chordata; class Aves; order Passeriformes; family Pipridae; genus Chiroxiphia; species Chiroxiphia lanceolata. The sequence goes on from NC_045639.1 coordinate 100,009,310, forward strand.
TATTGTTTTGGATATTACAGAGTTGAATTGTGCCTTTCATTACATTTTATGTTTTAATTTTTTCTTGTTACTGATTGACACTGTGAAATAATTCTATCTTTGCAGAAAAATTATATTTTTACAGAAATAATTCAGTAAGATATTGAGGCCTATGTCTTTTTAACATAAAAACAGATTTAGTGTTTTCTACTTTATTTAGCCAAGTTTTGTGAAGTTGAGATGTGCTGAGGTTGGAGATACAGATTTTACACTGTCACCAAGAACCTGATATGCAAGTGTTTCTTCCTCACTTCCTGATTAATTTCACTTCTAATTTTTTTTTTCATCTTCCACATTCCTTTGACTCTGTTTCAGTCTTGTTAAAAGGCTGAGATTATTTTTGGAGGAACTTAGTTGTCTCAAGAACAACCAAGTTTAACAAATCAAAAGGAAGACGTACAAACAGGCTTCAAACACATAAAAGCCTGATGGGGAAAAAAAAAAATGGAGGGAATAATCTCTCTTCACAGAGTGGACAGGTATTAAGAATAATTTTCATCAAGAGCTATTTGGGTTAGAAATTATAAAGAAAAACCTTTTTTGGAACTGTAGGATAACAAATGCTAGATTGAGTTATTGCCAAGCGAAGTGTTTTATGACAGGTTAAACAAACAGCCCTGAGGAACAGTCAGGTATTTCCAATGCTGTGAGGCAGGAGGAAGGATTAGGTGATGTCTCCAAGCTTTTCAAACAAACAAAAAAAGAGCCCACATAAAAGAACAGGATAATTAATTGTATCTATAATCTACCAAGTGTTCAGAGTATTTCCCTAACTGAAATTATTAAATTTTGAAGTAGACTCCTCCTTAAGGTAAGAATAACTAACATTGTTGGCCTGACAGTGAAGCAGTGACAGAAGGCAGACAGGTACCAGAAGACATTGGGCTAGCCAGCACTGCAAACAGTTTACCAATTAAAGTTAAAATGTATGTCTGTGTCCTTTATACGCAGAAGATTCACTGGCAAACACTACAAGGCAATTGTATTTCTGAAATAGTGTCTTTTACGGAAGTTTGAGACACATTAAAGAACCATTGGTTTTTCTGTGTGTTTTTCCCTGTCTCTCAGATGTTACTAAACCTCCAGCTGCTCTTTCTCACTGGCAAATTCACATGGTTTATATGCAGACAGAGGGCAGGTCATACGCAAAGAATAAATTGGCTTTTTATCAACCTCCTATAGAATCACTGGAAGGCACTGTTTACAGTTTCCGCAAATTTAATTTTTAAAAATGAAATTAATTAATAAGTAGCCACTTAACTACATTGCAGCTCTGACTTTAAATTAATTTCTATTTTGTTTTCTGCTTTTGTTCGTAGAAGAACAATGAAGCATGGGAAAATGCAGAACAATTGTCCAAAACACTTCACGAGTGTCATCTAGATTTGCTTTGCTGTCATTTTGGACTGTCCTTTGCTGGTATGATTAGAGAGGTCAGTGACCAGAACCTCATCCACTTGGGAATCATGAGGTGCTTTATACTGTAAGAGATACTACTGAAAATGTTATTGTAAAGCATTTTTCTGGCCAAGGCCACCTTGTCCCCTGTCCCCTGCTAGGTACAGCAAGATTAGCAAGGGATTCTGTTTTGTTTAATGGGATGTGATTCAGGGAGAACTTTGAGCTGCAATTAGTGATACCTTTTCATTTTCCTGACTTTTACCCTGCAAAGCTTTGTTTGCTTCATGAGTAGAAAACAAGAAGGTGGAAGAGACTCTACCACAGCCAAATCAATGAGCTATAACAAGCAGAAATTTGAAAGGGGAAGGGACAAGAGGGAAGTGAAACTTTATCTATTTGGAGATTTATCAAATTACAGAATGATTATTTAAATCTTTGAGCTTCTCCTCTATAGCAGAGCTGGTTCCTACTGTTGCTCCTGGCCCTAGCAGTACTTCCTTGCTCATCTCTTCCTCCCATATGTCCCTGTTCAGGATTTTACGTTTCCCGTTTCTCTTCTTATACAACCTAAATAAATTCCTCCTTCTCAGTGTTCACTAAACAGCAGTTTGTCCTTACCAATTGCAAACCACTTAAATGCTTCTACTGAATCATAAAGGACATAGCTAGACTTACCATCATCACAATGCAGAATCAACAAAAGCTTTGAGAAGTCATTTTTTAAAACAAATCCTTTATCTTCCTACATGAAATCTAAGGGAAACCAAATTGATAGGGTCCACCACAAACATCTAAAGGATGCGCTTGATGGGTCTAAGTCTGTTCATTTTGCAATATTCATGGGTTATTTACAATGTTAGTTTAAGAGCAACTTGAGTCAGTCTGGCTCATAGGTTTCCTTTCCAGACTGATAGCTAACACTAGCTGAAGTTTGGGATCAAGGTGTGCACAGACTTCATAGGAAAACCTGAACTCAAGTGATTTTTTTGTGGTCCAAGGTGTACATATTTGGTCCACCAGGACTTGATCCATTTGAACTGTCCTTACATGCTAAATGGATTTGAGATTTCTGTCTGGGAGGACAGGTGAGGTCTTTACCTGAGTAATTCTTTGCATATAAGTAATATGGGCTGAAGACAAACCTTAATGCAGGCAGAGATATGCTCTTTCCTGGCTGCTTAGATATGCCTAATATCTTCTTGGGTGAATTTATGCATGGTTTATCTTGGAAAAATATGAATAATGCATATGTAGACGCACAAAGCTATTAATCTCTTTTCCAAGTTGATTAAGACATAAATTCTATAAGGTAGTCTTTCTCTCTTTAAAGGTCAGGTTACTGATAAACATTTTTTTACTCCCTTTTAACAGAACTTTGAATCATAAACAGCAAAAAATATTGCAAGCTAGTAGAATCAATGGAACTGTGCAAAATAGAAGAGTCAAATACATATTTTTTTTAAAATTTGCAAATACTTTATTGGTTGGTTTGTCATACGTTCCCAGACATTGCCTGCAATGCTAATGAATTCATGTTATCCTGAGTGGAATAGTGGCTAGATCGACAAAATTAACAGTGAAATCACTAGCAAAATATGAATGGAAAATCTGGTCACTAGAATGATCTTTGGGTTTAAGTCTAAAACAAAAGATGAAGGACAAATAAAGTCATTGCTTCTGTAGATCAGGAACATATATTGAAATCCACAGTCAGTCAAGACATGATATTGCAGCACTTAGAAGTAATATATGACATTATTTATGTACAGAAGTCATTGGGGCTAGTCACATAATGGCTGCAGAAATGTACATTAATCACAAGATGACTTAAACCAATATTGCCTATTATTAAATTATAGAGAGCTATTATCACAGTATTTGAGTGCCATTAGTGACTTTGGTCTGTAAATTAAGAAGGTTTTGATATCACCTTATAGCAGACGAGGAAACTTAGGTAACTGAAGATAAGGTGCCAAAAGAGTTGATCGCTTTGTTGCCCGGATAAAAGTACTGCAGTGCTTTTCTCTGAAAGTCTGGACTCATCAGGGAGGCAAAGGAATTCATCCTCTGGCCAGACTTCTTCCAAAGTAATGGTCCCACATGGTTCAACGGGAATTCAGCTCCACCAACAGGGAGCATGCTCATGGTTGCTAGCACCTATATTCCCAAGAACCAGGGGTTTCTCCAGGGGCCACAGAAGCAGCAGCTGCAAGCCTTTGGCTCAGCCTCATGACCAGGGTGGTGTCACCACCGGCATGAGCCTGGCTAGTGGTGTGCCCAGACAGAGTTCTCCTTACAGAGCAAGCTAGATCAGGACAGCAATTAAGAACTGCCTTCTCTTTATTAACATGTAAACTGCTACTTGGTCAGCTTATTTTGTGTATGACCTCAAGAGGCCCAGTGGATATTTGTCTATTAATACAACCAGGACATACTGTCTGTAAGGGGACAGTCTGTGCAAAGACTCTAATCTTTTGTGATGGACTGTGACCATGCATTGTAGTCCTGTAATTTTCAGTGCCATTCACATTACTCTTTTTACCTTTCTACACATGCTCAATTTCGTCCTCACTCCATCACTTGTAGCCTTGGACATCTTGGTTTTTTAATTCTCACAATTATGTGCACTACTGAAGACTATGTGTGAATTAGAGGAAGAGATTATTTTTAAGGTAACACTTTTGTGAGATGCTTTGGTGCAAAACATTGGCGTGAAACACCCTGTCCCCACGCTGTCATGCACAGGGTACACTGTGTGTAAAGTGGGATTGTTTTGTTGTAGTCTTGGAGTGATAACATTTGAACACAGAACAGTAACAGGATAGTTGAGCTTTCTTGAGGTTTCCTGTATTGTAGAAGATTTCCCAGAAATCTACTCTATCAAAAATCTCCAGAGTTTTTTAAAATTAATTGGATGAGTTATCTTTTATAACTAAGTCTGTTGCTACTCAGTTTGCACCATTATTTCACTGTCTGTTTATCTATCCATCTGTCCATCCACCTATTTGTATCTGTATAAAGCAGTCACAGAATCTGGTGACTGTTGATAGATAATAAATCAGCATTAGATCTCAACAATTGTGAATACAAATGTGATTAAATTTGATACTATGCCCATTCTTCCTTTGTCAGATTTCACTATACAGGTCTTCAAGTTCTGATATTCTTTTACATTTAGTACCTCAACTTCTTGCGTATCTGCTGTCTAAAAGTCTGGAAAACTGAAAGAAAAAGTAGAACCAGGGGAAAAAAAATCCAAAACAAACAGAGAAAGAGAAAAATTTAAGCGAGAATAAGACCTTTCAAATCTTATTAAAATGTTTTCAGGTTATGACCCTGTATCTGTAGATAAAACAGACAAAATAATCCACATACACTACTGTCCTACCAGTAGAAAATTGCCTTTGACAGTGCTATGGAAAGTGAGACTGTGGACGTGAATATTCACCCTCAACCTTGGTTAGCCAGAAAGGGTATAGATAACTTCATTTATAGACTGAAAGTGGCACAGACAAACTCAAAGTCAGAAAGTGCAAAAAAAAATTAAATGTTGCAACCCACCTGCCCAAAATAACCTGTATATATTTATCCTTTTCCTTTTTGTGTATTATCAGATCTAATCTTTAAATGCATGCTACCTTCAAGGGTTTATGAACCTTGGCCTAATTTTAAATATAGGTTTCATCATAAATAATATGTCTCAGCTGTTAAAAGCTGAGAATTTTGACTATTTGGCACTCCCCGCTTCCCTTCATTTATTTACTGTTCATCATTTAGCTTTCAAGACAGAATTAAGGGTGGATAGCCTTGACTTAATTTCTTTTACTTTCAATTCCATTGTGCATTTGTCATGTAGGCCTTTTTTTGCTTAAATTTTATTACTTGCTGTATGTGAAATAGCAAGTGAGAGCAAGAGGAAAATGGTACAGTTCTGAGCACCTGCAGAGACAGAGGAGTGGAAATTCACTGGGTAAAGATGTCCTGCTAAGAATCTGAATTGTAGAAGCAGCAAGAGCTTTTACTCTGTCATCTATTTTGCTCCTCTGTTTTGGATTCTCCCTAGCTGGTACTTCAGAGGCTTAAAGAAATTTAATATCTAAATATTTCACACATAGAAATGTATTTTATCCTTCCATAATGCTAGTGAAATAAGAAGCCTTCTCCACCTTACACAGGTGGGAAACTGGATAAAACCTAGATTGCAGAATGGTTATAGCTTGGGTGGCAGTAAAAAACTGAGTCCCAGGTCACTTCTTATTGGTCCACAAGTAGGAAGATAGAGCCTTCTGAAATATTAGTGTTAACTGAACCAATAAACTCCCCTATTCCATTCAAATTTCCATGTTCTTAGTCTTACTTTCTAGAGCAGAAAGAGAACAGGTGGTCTACTACCCTCAAAGTGCTCCTCATAGCTTTGGTTTTCTATTAAAATCATGACTCTAAGCAAATCTCCATCTTTAGATCCTAAGTCTGTCAAGAAGAGCAGCAGAGAAAGGTTTCCACTTCTCCAAGTTCAATTCCAGTGTGAACTGGTCAGGCATGTTCAGCATACTTATCTTCTTCATTCTTTGAAGAATCAAAGGTTGGTCAAAGCAGTCAGACAAGCTGCACTATTATTTTTGGACTGAGCAGAAGATGCTTTGAAAGCCTGAAGGCATTTCTTGCTCACAAACTCGCAGCCATTTTCTCGTGTTTGGGAACTCACGGGGACACTGGGGACCTGAGCCATTCTGTGCAGCACACAAATCCTACCACCTGCTGGGCATCTCACCTGCTCAGCACCCTGTAATATCTCCACTGTTGTTGGCAGCACTGTGTCTCTTACTCTTCCCAAGACTCAGAGTTTTAAAGAGTGAGTTTATTTCTTGTAGCTAGAGAAATTGGGGTGAGTGCAGAATCAGTGGGATTAAATGCTGTGATGGCTACGTATGTGAAAACAGACTGGACAACCTGCTCAGCCTTCTGTTAGTTGTTAGACCTGTTGGCCACTGGTTCTTGAACCCAAATTCACAAAGAGCCACATTTTTGGGATACAGTCTCATGGTGAAGCCCGAGATTTTGATAAGAATTGGACAAAGAAGTCTTGAATTCGGCACATATACCCCCCTAAATTTACCATATCAGTGATCCAGACTTTAGTAAGAATGTGCCTGATAGGCTTGAATGTGAATGTTGCAACAGTAGAAGACTGAAGTAATAAGACAAGGCCTTGCTCTTGCCTGCAGTATGGTAAAGAGGGACTTTTAGGGTGCCTGATCTCATTCACCTCACACTGTGAATAATAACAGACAAACTGTACCAAACCCCAGACAACCAAGAGTCAGCAGTGAGAACTCTCACAGGTAGTCACAGATCACATCTGCCTTAGTTCAATATTGGGGGCAGCTCCCCTGGACCCCACCTCATTCACTTATACAGGTTATAGTATACTTCAGAGAAAATTCATCTCAAGATTTTTCAACCTTATATACACAAAATGCTTGAGAAGTCTTTTACTGCGTATGAAACTTAACTGATGTAGACACTGTGACAGTAAAAATCTCCATCTCCTTGCAAAATAAATGTCTAAATCAGACCCCACCAGTAACATTCTCAAATTGCTTGTTTCTTCACAATATTTATAAAGGAAATCTAGAATGATTTGCTCAGATAGAAGCCACTACCCTGTGTCCATTTACATTCATCAGATGAAGCCACCTGATATTTTTACTCTCAGTCTTCCAACATGCTTTGAACTTTATGGCTACACTGGCTGCATTCAGGGCTGAAATCTATCGAATAAAATAAAAACCACTCTAATACTTTAAAGCAGGAAAATACACATACAAAACAAGTTTATAAGTTCCTGAAACTCACCTAGATCAGAAGAGAATTTCAACAATGCACCAACCAAAAGTCACAGTATTATATTCAGACTATCCAATTTAGGTGCCAGTGTAGCCATTGTAACTATTTTGCTCAACTGATACTTACAGAATCGACATTTATATACGGTCTGGTAGTTCAGCACTAAAAGAACTGAAGGAGAATTAACTTCTAAGATATCGAAATTCGTACTGCTTGATTAAGCATCTATAGGGAGAACAGAGTGCATATTACCCTATGCTCTCAATGCAATAGTCTATCTTTATTCAGAGCAGCGTGTATGTACTTGTATATGTGTGAAACAACAGCGGTTTCAACACATCTAAATAGTTTTCTGAAAAAGTCTAGGATTAAATGTTTTGCTGACCTGGTGTTTATACACTTGTCAGATTTCAAGTTTCCAGCAAAAATTGTCAAAAAAATAACATTGCTTAAAGACAAATAAATAAAAACCCATAAGCAATAATGGAAGAAATGCTTTCTCAGCTCCTTTCCTAGTATGCCACTGGCTGAAGTGTTTTCTTGACACTTCCGACAGTTGTTATTTTTTCGTTGTTTTATTTTTTCTGGTTGACTTCAGATATGCCAAAATTCAAACTGAAAGATAATAATTTTGGAAAAAGTATAAACTGCTTAAAAGAATTCAAAGAATGAAAACAAAATCTTAACCTGTCTTTCTGCGCAGTTTAATCCCAGCATTAATTTGTAAGCACTGATTTTGCTGGCCTATTCATCTAATAGTTAACTGCTTCTGGCAAGGAGTTTTTAATGTCATGCATTCAAAGAGATGCAGGGGGTTAATAGCATGAATCCCAAATTGTTATCAAAAGAAAGCTGTGATTATCCAAACAGCAATTTCAATTCCTAGCCAGCCTCCAAACACAAAAGACTTATAACCAAAGATATGCAACAAGGAGACATTTAAAACCTACATTTAGAGTACAAGAATCTTTTAGCAGTGTACGGCCTTTTTTTCCCAAGAAGACAGCACCTGGTGGCAGGGATTTAGCTCTGCTCTGGTGTCTCAAGTGTGACTGTATTTATGTGCTTAGGAAAACACAAAAAGCTGCAAATTAGTTGCTTGGTCACTCACACAGGCATTAAAATGTACACCTACTTTCATTAACAACCTACAGTATTCTGCTCACTGCACACTGGCTCAAAGAAACTTGCACCCATATGTCACAATTATTGGTTTACTGTTAAGCTTCAGATGATCTGTTAAATGGCAGGGAAAAAAAATATGATAGGACAGCTGATGGGCTAACACTTCTTGTTATCCTGTATCTTTTGCTCCTTATAAATCTTTTGCCTTTGTTTGCAGTGGTTAATAAGGAGAACTAATTCTGATCTCTGTTTTTGTTGTGAAGAACCAAGTGGACATTTCCTCTAACTTGTAAATTGTTTTCTAATAGCTTTCTTCTCCATAAAGTAAATATAGCTTGGTCTATTTATGTCATTCTATGCCTAAGAATTAAAATTCCCATTTTCTTTCTGTTTCTCTTACTCTGTTTTATATAAACCTACAAAAAGGTATAGCTGTTCCTTGGTCTGACATTCTCATTTCCACAATATTTTGGGAAGGCATGGATAGTGGGAACACAAAAGAAATGGACTTAACTTTTCTATGAAAAAACCCTAAATTTAATCAATCTGAACTACATCTGATCAGGACATGAAGACAAAAGTATGCAGATCACAGTGTAATCAGCATGTACCTTGAGAAAGTAGTTCTCTGCCTGTGTCTCACTTTTCTCCTTTAACACAGTAAGTCCAGCTTCTCCTTTCAGGAAAATTATTTCACAGCTTCAGGATTACATTCAAAGGTATGTGGGAGGAGCAGCAAAGATGGACAATGCCCTTATGAAAGAATATTAGGATCCACTGTACAGATCCCAGTACAGATGGGCAATGAATTGGTTGCAAAAACATGGAGGAATTATTCCACTAACAAAGGAGCTGCAGAAATTTCCCTTTCTGGCCTAAAGCTGTTCTTTTCCTTGACTGGTACAAGTGGGAGGCCAACGTGCTAAACTGTATTTTTGAACACTATGGACATCTGAGCCTTTGGAGCATCTCACACATATCGGCAATAGGCCTCAAGCCCCATCTATATAATCTGCCCCGAGAAAGATTATTAGCTACTGTTAGAAAGAGGATAGTCAATGAAATGTATCTTTGGATTGAGCTGATATAGCCATTCTTATGTTCTGACCTCACTAGAGACAGGTGTATGTATCAGTCCAACCTGGGAACACATTTTTCCTGGTCTGTTTCTGGAGAATACTTTTGTCAATCCACACAAGAATATTAATTATTGTTATGATTATTGAATTAAGTGCAAGAGGGGCAATACTGCATTATGCAGAAAGGCTTTAATTTAATATGGATATCTAGGTTCTGGACTTATTTTTAGGGAATATTTTGTATTGGCCTTAGGTCAATGAAGATTTCTTATGAATATTCTAGTCTAACTGTATTATGAAATGTATTGAGCATGATGTAGACATTCTCAACGTGATGCAAATCCAACTTCATAACTTCCTGTGGTGAAGAATAGAACCATTCAGATAAATCAAATTGAATCCAGAATCAGGATAGCCTTGTGCTGTCAACTCTGCCAAAAGGCAAATTAGTTTGGGCACTGCATCAAGCTATGCTGCTTCTAGGTTCAAGCTGGCTCTCACAGTATCAGCCATAAGAGGGAAATGCTAAATCTCTGTTTATGGCACCAATATGGCTTAGTCTTATAATATCTGGCTTTTTTAACAACTTTTGCTTAATGTAGCTCTTTCTAAGTGCCAAGAGACTGCATTTTGCTCACAATACGAAATAAGCTGGCAACTAAGCCTCAGGAAGTAATTTACAGCAGGGCTAACAAACTCTTTCTGCCATCAGCAGTTGTAGTAATTGCAGGTACTTTCATCAGCAGCAGTGTTAAATGTGAATACCATCATCAGCAATGATGGGTAGCAGCAGCAGTTAGGAATACCACCAAGCAGCACCCGGCACTGCTGGCTCACTGCCACTGTACTTTCACATATCTGGAATCACACTAATGATGCACATAGTAGTTTGGAAACCTTTGACTTGCAGTACCATCATCAGAAATTAACTCTAGCTTCACAGCTTCTATAAAACAGCTTTTTCTTGTGCAGTGGTTAACAGATCAAAGTCCAATAAAGGAGAGATAACACTATATGTTGTGTAGAGAATTCCTCTCTTTTAATCATTAACAGTTAAACTAAGAATTCTATTCTTCCCCAGCTTAGCAAATGCTACGTATTTCATACAGTGGGCACTTTTTTGCTAGGAAAGATTTTTGAATCACTGCTCTTCAGTGTCTAGATGTTCAGAAAAAAAATTGTTCATCATCCTGAAATACAGAAAATCGGCGCTTCTACCCTGAATTACAGTGAGGCTAAAAAAAACCTAAGGCAGCCACATATATCTGTCATAGGTGTCCCTGTCACATTTGAGGAAGGAAAAGAGTTGATATGGCTACTGATAGGGCCTCTGCCTGACCCCCTGGCTCATGAACGCAGTACAGTTTTTCAACTTTGATTCTTAAAGGGAACAGGCAAATGAATTAGTCTTGAGTAACCAGAACCCCAAATGTTCTAATAACTTCCAAGCTGCACAATGTTCATGCACAATGGTGTGAAATAAATGCGATGCACTTCTTTTTTACTTGTTATTTGATGTCCTGCAGATTTGTTCTCAGTATTATACTGAAGATGGGACTGGAAGGCCAGACCTTCAACCTCCCTAATGTAGAGCAGAGAGGTAAGGACAAAAAGCTGAATTCAGCCTGCTGCATCCCTTTTTCCTCAGTAGAAAAAGTCCCTCTTCTTGGCCAAAAGGAAAAAGAACTCGGCATGGGAGGTGGAGGGTACATAAAGAACTGCCAAATATTACATTAGGATTCAATTAAAATAGCATTGCTTGAAATAAAGAGGTCAGTCAGCTTCCAGTTTCTCCTCTTGTGTGTTCCAGTAGAAGAACTGTAGAGAGACAGCAGCAGCAAGATTCAGGCCTGGGCTGTAGCATAACAGGATTCTGAGTTCAATCCTTCAGGTTCAGTAGAATGCTATAAAATAAGGCTTTCTCATTTGCTTTTTTCTCTTACCTGCTGATAAGATACAGAACTTGCTGCCTTCCATCTTTGTTTTGTTCTCTCTCTCCTCCCCTTGCTTTTCCCAACAGAGTCCCTGACAGTGTGAGGCAGCTCTGGCACACTGAATCCTGGATCTGCTGGGTGCAACTGGTCTCAGAGTGTTTAATACTCACTTACCCACTCCTACAGTAACCTTTCTGGGAGTTGTCAGTACAACCTATTCCAATGCAAAAGTCTATTGTCTCCATTTGGAAGTTGTGCCAGCATTTTATAATCCTTTCACAGAGGCAACTTTTAAAAAAAAGATTAACTCAAATTTGCAGAGCTGCACTTATTCAATTTTTTTTTTCCCATTATTTGATATCTAACCAACACTGTAAACATTACAAAATTCTAAACATGTTCTGCCATAGTCTTTTCCTTTTTGAATTAAGCAACCCCAGTTCATTCAACATTTCTTTATAGGTCACATTTTTAAATGTCTTGCAGTATTTGCTTTCCCTTAGGCTTTTTTTCGGATCTCTTACATCACTTTTTAAATATGGTGCTTTAGCTACACTGGTGACTTCCAGTAGACAACTGATCAGTGCTGAGCAGACAGCTAGTTGCCTCCTATGTTTTGCATTAAATATTTCTGTTAATTTGCTCTGAGTGACATTTGCCTTTGTTGGTTTTGGAAGGATACCACATTGTCAAGTCAAGGAGTTCAGCTTCTGATCCATCATGATTTCTTCCACATGTAAGACCCTCTGCTTTCAGCTTTAGCCTTGCAGCACGTTTCTGCACACCACTGAACATCTCTTACTGCGTGAATTCTCAGCCTTTGCACTACTTCATTGCAACAGAAAATGGCAATCTGTCATGGGTAGATGTAGTAACATTTCAATTCTTCTATTCAACTGCATCAAATTCATACAATGAAATAAAAAAACCCCGATATCCTCATCTCCTAATAGACCAAAAATCCCCCACATTTTTTTCCCGATTCTTGTAGCAGAAAAAGAATTTGATTGGACTGAAATAGTTTAGGCATTCAACCCAACATCCTATAGATCTCTCTGACACTGTGCTTGATCAGACCAATGTCGTCATTATAGAAGAATGTTCTTATAATGAAAAATAATACTTTAAAGTGGTGTTTCTAATATAAATCCTTTCCTGTTGTAGTTCATCATAAAACAGAGGTGTTCAAGATCATTTTCATGTCAGAAATTGAGAGAATGCAAGATGAAGCCTGAACCAAGTCTCCCAAATTACTTCAGTTTTCATACTTTTGAGTCCAACATTAAAATACAAAAAAACAAATGCTACTATACACTAGATACCTCACAGCACATTGAAAAAAATCTGACAGCATGTTTTCCCCTGGACTTTGATTTTTCGTTAAAAGTAAAACTTCCTAGGAGCAATTTCCTGTTTCAATAACTCTCGAGTCCTATTTTTGCCAGGCAGATTCAACTGAGTTTTCAAATCCTTGACTGTGCAGTAGAAATATTGTCTCTGAGCTCGGGCTCCAGGACAGTCAGGACCCAGAGATCTACTGTGAAAATTACCAGAAGTAAGTAATTTCAGCACTTCCCAGTGTCCAGGACAGCCAGCTCTCCTGGTGGTGGGACGGGCCTGGGGTAGACCTGATGGCTTCCATCCTGATACTCAAAGGGTGAACAGCTTTGACATTATAAGTACAGCAGACCTTTCAAATTAGGACAGTTTTCCCAATATTATTCAAGGGTAGACAGCACTGCAACTCTCAGAAAATACGATAATTTCGTTCAGCAACTGTGATTGGGAAGAAGGTAAGACTCTGAAAACATGAAGTCAGACTTGGCTTTCATAAAGCACTCTGGAGACAGCTTTTAGTCAGAACAACTAATACTTTTTTTCTGTTCTTCAAAAGCCATAAATATTGCATCAAACCAGATTTCCTGTATGGAAACCACTTTTATATGGTTATAAAAGTGCGAAAAATACAAAGAGGAGCCACCAAAACCATGCTGGTACAAACCCCTCACCTCTGTGTCTTAGTCACTAGAGAATCACATCTGCAGGGAATTGGAGATGCTTCAGGGAAAGGAGCAATAAATGTTCTCTGCAGCAAAGTAAATCCCTCATGCACCTCCCTGTATCTCAGCTTTGTCCATCCAAAGCTGCTCTTGATCTGGGACCCATGCAAGTTTTTCTGTTCTCTCTGTTCCTTTGGGTCTATCTCCAGTGCTGAAGCTGTTGATAGAGAGAAAACAAGATTCTTTCCTGCAGCAAAAGCAGACTGAGTGATGAAAGTTTATTATATTAATAAAAGAGCTAAATATTTCTTACTCCTTGGCCAAGAAAGGAAGAGGAAACAATTACTGAAGAGGAGTTATACAGATGGGAGTGACTACAGGTAATGAGTCTTTTTCTTGCCATTATTATGTTGCTAAAGTTGAGCAACATAGTACAAATATTAGAAAGGAAATTAAAAGTGGAAGAAAAGGAGAAAAGAACCATTCTTTGGGATACTGCTAATAAGCATGAAATATTGAAAAAAAAATCAATCCTGCATTAGCACAACTTTTGGCTAGAGGATATACTGCTCTGTTTATTGTAAGTAGTTCTGAGAATCTGTAGTGTTTATTATAACAATGTCTTTATTGTTGGGCTGGGATCTCTTGGGGCTACTGGCTATGACTATGACTTTATGGCACAGAAGTGACACCAGAAGTCAACACTATTATTAGATGTCTCTAATACTCTTTTTTTTCCACAGACCCAGAAACTTCTATGCAGCAAAAATATCCTTGCTCAGGCTGAGTGACATGTCACCTCTCAAAATATCTGGATGAGTTTGGGCTGCTGAGTAGTGGAGAGGAGCATTGGGTTAATTGTCCAACTATGATTTCCCTGTATCCCGTAATTATCATTTGCTAAAGATTCAGTTTCCCATTTGGAAATAAACTAATTTCTGCAGATGCCAGACTTCTGGCCAACCATCTGATACTTGTATCCCACCATACGGTTACCCATATGTAACCATGTTAATGGCAATAAAAATAAAGTTGAAAACAAAAAAAGTAAAACAGAGAGTTGAGCTGTTTGACACTAAGGTAATTCAGTTTCCTCTTCAAAGGCAAGTGAAACAGAGAGCCATACACTTCCCATGGAAATCACAGGAAAGGCATAAACAGTTGTTTAGCTAAAAAAATTAAACCTGTCACGGAGTCTCTAATGACTGATTTCTATGACAAAGTTGTAGAATATTAGCTCTGCTTAAACAGGCAGTTTCAAGAACAAAGACCAACAGAGGTACAAACTCTCCCAACATATCATGCTTGAAATCTTCCACAACATATCATGCTTGAAATCTTCCAGCATCTGGTTCACAGTTTTCAAAAGCAGGTACATAAGGTCACAGCCATTGCCACTCACAAAGACTTCCACTGCTCTCTATTGTGCAAAACCCACTTTGGGCCATTTCTTCTCCCTCTCCTTTCTATTTTTCCTCAGAAGATGTGATGGGAAGACAGCAGTGACCTAGGAAATCAGCAAGACTGTCCATCTGCAACCATTCGCCATTAATAGGAAATGTTAGAAAAGGAGTGTATCTTGATAGATGTGGAGAGTCTGTACCTTGCACTCCAAGCATCCCAAAGTGTTGCAGGGGTGTATTGTGAAAAGCTTGGACTGCTTATCTCAGCCCCAGTGTTTCTGGCAACAGGAACACCACTTCAGCTCAGTGGCTGTAGCCACAAGGTGGGAAAAAGAATGAAAATAACCCCTGAGAAACTAGCAGGTAATGTCCAGTACAGCAAGGAAGCACAACGGGGGAGCAGAAACACTTTTAAATCAGCAGCAACTCAAGTCTTGTTTTGCTTTTAGTGAAACTGCTTCAGTGAAATCCTGCATAACGTGTCAATTGGAGAACATGGGTTTTAACCGCAATTCTACACCTAATGAAACTAAGTCTGTGGGGTTAAGTTTTGCCATCCCACTTGGTCACTGTTGGAAACATCAATATGAGTGTCCTTTACTGTCTGAGATTCTTTTATTTCAAACAAATCTGTGATATATCAAAAGATAGCATCCTTCTAAAAGAATGTCCTCCAGTACCCTGACTTCTGTAAAAGTTCATTGGATTTCCAGGGTTTGCTTCCCATGGAAAGACAGTCTGGAGTAAAAAAAAAAAGATAATACACACTGATCACCATTCTGGAAGTGGATAAGCACCAATACTGTACATTTAAACAGTCTGTGGTAAATAAAATACCAAAAGCAATAAGGAGGAATCATTTTCGGATGCATTACATGGTTGCATTTTCATATTGACTAGTTTATGAACTACATGTCAACTGTTTATGAGTATGGCTGCTTCTGTATTTAAGTGGTGTACACTATAAAATTCAAGGGATTTAAAATGCTATCTGTGTTCTGTATCATGTACAGAGTGATAGACACCCTTAATTTGTAGGCATTAGCAAAATGAGATACAGTCACAGAAAGTGTAATTGGATCATCTTTGTATTTTATGTCAGCATATCTAAGTGCTGTTAAAAGATGCACAATGCATACAATGCAATCTGACAGCAAATAGAGTAGTTGTTGTAGGCATGACAAGTAATAGCAGACTTCACTTCTTATTGTCATTTTTTCATAGGCAATATTAAATAAACAAGGAAGGTGTAACTGCCTAGAAACTTCATGCTTTTAAAACTTTTCATATATTATGTCCATAATCACAGTTCCATTTCGAAAACAGGGAAGGCTGCCTCTGTTTACAACCAGAGAAATTCTATTCTAAACAGAATCTCATCTTTACTTATTGTTACCCTGAAACTTGGAAACATGCATCATGAAATGATGTGAAAGACTCAGTGTGTGTTATATTTTTGCACTCAATATTAGTCTGTCAATAACACAAGCTAATGATTACAAGTTGCTATCTGCATTTTTAAGGAGCTCATTAGTGTCATCACGAGACACAGTTGTATATTTGAAGATTACTTCAGTCTTTCTTCTGGCAACAGCACAAGTTGTCATCCCTTAATTCACATGGTCTCCTTGCTTCAAAATAATTGACTAGAGGTAAGTCAGTCCTAGGAAGATCTTCCCAAGGATCATGTTTCCAGCTAAGCTGTTAAGGAATAGATCATCAAAAATGATAAGTCTCGTGTCACGATCTGTGCAGGTGAGAAATCCTTCAAGGTCCAAGGATGAGGCTCCTTTACAAAAAGCTGAACAGCTGCTACTGAGTGTTGAGTGTAACAACCAACTTCCTAGATCACTCTCTTCTTTATTAGTACCTTTAGCATCCAGAAAAATAATGCAAGTGCCTTAATTACATTGCTGTATCTCATTACACACTAGGACACACACAGGTAACAGAGTGGAAGGTACTGAAAGAGATGATAATGCTGGCATTAGTCACATTAAAAAGCGTGGAAGTCTCTCCAAGGAAACCTCTTTTACTAGAACTCTGTTCTGGCAGACAATTTCAAGTTTGCCACTTGTACTAGGTTTATCTGATTTTTTTTTTTTTAATTTAATTTGTGTTTAATGAATACATTTAAGGAACAAAAAAGATTTGTTGATTTTTTCCCCCATCAAAGAGATGCAAAGCCCCAGTAGACTGGTTTTGGATGGCTTTTCTGTGTCCCTTTTCATGGTATTACAGTATCTCATTCCTCCCTTTAAAATATGAAGCAAACTAAAGTCATTTCTCCTTAGAGAATGAGGGGTGAAATTTAGAAAAAGCAGAGGGAACTCAGATATAAGTTGAAAAGAGCACAGAGAGCTGAAACCTGAAGTTTGTTTTGTTAATTTAGCACCTTTTTTTTTAAACAAGGATGGTCTCCCTCAAAGTGCCCAGCACAACTGAAATTCCTAAATTTTCCAGATGATTCATGACTGCAAGGGTGGGACAAGACCTAAATAAAACATATATGCCAATGGCAGTACAGTGGAAATACCTGCAAAGCTATTCCTACTTTGAATTCATCAAAGACATAAGGATGCTATTTGATATAATGCACAAACAGCTAAACATTCCCTTGTTCCATGGTAGTGAGGTGCAGTCTCACAGTAGAGGACATCTGTGCAGAATGCTGGCTGTACAACAATGACTAAAACATTTAAAAAATAAAAAAAAAAAGAAAAAACTCCCACATATGCTCAATTTATCATATTTAATTTATGAGCCTGACAAATCAGAAGAGCACTCAGAGTAGTTTGAGAGTGTATTTATCTTTTGAGACAATACATGAAAATTACACTAATTAAAACACTTGTCCAACCACAATTTTATGAGGTCTTGAGTGACAAACAGAAAAGTAAGCAGGTAGAGAAAAATACAAAGCATTTTATCAAGTGCACAATGTTTTTAACTGGCAAATTTAATTTCTGGATGCCTTTGAGGATACAAAAAGTTTTTAACCTCACAGAGCTGAGATAGCTCCCAGAACATCAGGCAGATACTTTTTATTTCAGATGTCACCAAAACCCAGACCTTTTTCATTCTGCTGATAAGTAACTAAACATTTATATATAAGAACTTACAGCAGGAATTTCAATCACTCAACCTAGTATTTACAATTAGAGTATACAACCCCTCAGTGCAGCCTACTTAAAACTGCCTATAAGAGAATCATTACATTCTGTGCATTAAGCTTCTTCTGCTTTTATGATTCTCTCTTAGCTGCTGTGTCTGATGGCTATTGGTTTTATGTCTTTTATCTTACAATCAAGTTATTTTCCTCTGCCTGAAATATATACTTATTGTAGGGGATAACTGCCCCAAACAAAAATGTAGAAACTCAGCATGGATTTAAACACTCTTTATTACCCAAAATTAAGAAATGCAGGCCTGAATTACCATCTACTGTATTTTTGTTAAACTAGAGAGAGACACGGAAAGGTCATGCATGGGTTCCCATAATAGATGGCAATCTTGGGTTAAAATGATGTCAAGAAATTTTCTGTGCATAAACATACTCAAAATCAGGTAAGAACAGGAATGGGAATTGTCCTTCCTTGGAAAAGTCTGAAACCTGAAAGCAGATTTCTTTCTAAAATTAATTTAAAAGCCTTGACATTTCTTGTGAAATGAGAATTCAAACTCATTACTGGAAAAAATTCAGTAAATGTATTACTTTTCTTCCTTTGCAGAAGGTGGTGAAGCACTATGGGCTCTACAGAGCCAGGCAACTACCAAATAGGGATACGTTTTAGAGAAAAAAGGCAACTAGTTCTCAGGAAGACAGTAAAGTTTCAGCGACAGAGTAACCCTCCAACAGGCTTCCCCTACAAGTACTGAATACACCAGGAGTTTGTTTCTCCTGCTTGTGGAGATAGAAAGGAGGTGTCCAAAAGGCACTGGACATGGTCTTAAGCTCAGCTAGGGGAGGTTTAGGTTGGATATTGGGAAGAAATTCTTTACAGAGAGGGCAATCAGGCATTGGAATGGTCTACCCAGGGAAGTGATAGATTCTCCATCCCTGCAGGATTTTAAGATAAGAATGGATGTGGCACTTAGTGCCATGCTCTGGTAACTGGGTGGTAGTGGATCAAGGGTTGGAGTTGATGATCTCAAAGGTCTTTTCCAACCCAGCTGATTCTATGATTCTCTGATTCTATTTTATCATGGTTAGCACAGTTACGGAATAACTGAGAAATCTTTCTTTCTAAGCTTTGAAAAGCTATGAAATTATGAAAGTTGGGATTGAAACAGGAATTGCAGCTTCATTACAAGAGGAGACTAAGTACAATCCAAGTCTTAGTAGAGGAGGTTTTTTATTTGATCAGCAAGTTGATTTTAGACTAATTTCTAGCATATTTCCATTGGTTATTCCTTTTTTATAGTAGTATAATTTCAAAAATCTAGGTTTAACATTAGGACTTTAAGACTCCCCTTGAAATGACCCAGTGAAATTGTCAAAGTGTGCAAAAAAAAATGTACAAAACTGTCCCAAGAGTCACTTCATAAAAAATCCAAACCTGTTTTAGTCAATGTGTAAAATAGATGACAAAAATATTAAAAACTTAATTAAATTATTTCATGTACTTTTGTGAAAAAAATGGTTTTCTTATTTCATAAATTAAATCAATGTAAAATTGTATTCATGTAAAAGTGTATATAAAAATTCACTCTGTTAGTCATCAGAAAAGAATAAATGAACTTGGACATGTAGCACATTCACTTTAAAGTCCTTTCTGAGCACTTTGTAAACCTCATGGAAGAACAGTATTTTGAGGAAAAAATTAAGCCAGGAAGACATTTTGATGGACAGACGCTGGGACAGAAGAGTACCACAGAAAGAGAGAAAATATTAGAATGACACTGTGAAAAGTTAAAATCCTTTGACTCCTAAATACTGGCAGAAAAGTCAAAATATGCAAACGTGATTGCATTTACCTATGCATCAAAAGTTCAGTCAGTGAGTGACAAGGAGTGGAAAATACTGCGGACAAGAAAAACATAGTGCCAAGAAATATGCAATATCCCATCCAATAATCATATTCAGATGTATCCAGATGTTAATGCAGCTTGAAACGAAAGACTGCATTTAATTTTGCACTGACTCTTCTCTTTTCCTTAATCTTCTCAGTCACAGGAATGGCCAGGGGAAGGGGAGCTCAGCTGCCTGGGGGTAGAGGAGCAGGCAGGCACCAGAGCAGCCTTTCCCATTAGTGTCTCTTCTCCCCTGGGAGTTCTGGGACCAAATCCTTTAATATCCCCTTTTGGATGAATCCCATGTCTGCTCCAACAGAGAGATGTGAGGAAAACTCTGGCCACTTACAACTATTACCACATTTGATCCAGTAATGGATTTTACAGGAAACAGTATAAAATCTTTCTTTCCCTTGCTCTGCCTATATTTACATGCAAAAATGTAAATGTCAGTGCAAGTATTTATTTTCTGACTGACAACAGAGAAGGGGAATAAAAGGAAAAATAGAGAGACAAGGTGATAGCACTTACCATTTCGTTATAAATTTTTATTAGAAATCCTCTCCTCAAGGTAATCAGATCATTTCTCTTATTTTCAGAGCTAAAACAAAGAAATTATAGAGAAATATAAAAATATGTCTGTGACAGAGTATAGAAATTTAACAGAAGGATATGGAGGTACTCTGGAGAGGAAAGAAAAAGATTGATTTAGTCATTCTTACAGTTCAGTGCTGTTAAAGTTTCATAATGCTGAAAAATAAAGCAAATTCATGTTTATGTTGGTTTGAAAATGTTGAGAAGGCTTTCAAACTTATCATTAATAATATCTTCTTGAGATCTTTCCTACAGCCAATTTATTGACCTTAAAAGTCCACTGTACCTTTAGAGCTTTTCCTTCCTAGATCATCCAGACTTGCACAAGTATCCTGAGGTTCAGCACAATCCAGGCCATGCTGCTGTGGAGCCTTTACAGCCAAATAGTGAATCTGGATCTCAGTGACAGGGACTGGAATGGATCCCAAATGAAAAAGATACTGGAGGAACTGAGTGAACCATGAAACTGCCTAAATGTATACATTAGATTATGTGAAACACTAACATCTCTTTTGGCCAATAACTTGACAGCTTTAAGTCTGATATTTAAGCCTAATGCTTTTATTGTCTGGATGTGAAAAATATTCATTGAGATAGATGGCTGCAGGGTTTTTTGGTTTTTTGTTGTTTTTTTTTTTTTCCTTCTGGAAAGAGATTTCCATTGCAAGTCATTTGGCTGATTCTCAAGGACAAGGTAAAAATGAGGGATCCCAACCAACCGCTAACACCTGATTTCATTGCAAGTGAAAGGGATTCAATGCTTAGTGGGACAAAACCTTCCTGAAATTAGGTATGGGATAAACAAAAGCAAATATATTCAGACTTCTAGATGTTCAGAATAATAATCTGGATTCAATTGCAGTAGTTACACTTATTTCTGATTAACTGTGAACCTTGCAATAGTTAGAAAATTTAATGGTATGGTATACACACGACTTCTACATCCAAATACTTCTTATGCTTCCACATGGTTTGGAATGAGGCTTAGCACAATGGGGTTAAGGTAGAATTGTACTGGTATGTAGAGGAAGAAGGCATTGCTAAATAAAATTTTAAAAAAATGAACAGAGGTCAGTGGTCCAGAATGGTTTGTCGTAGTCCCTGGGTATCTTATTGAAATAATCAAATGTCTTTATTGTGTAAAGAAAGTATATTACTGTGTAATGATGCCATGAAAAAAAAACCTTGAATTTTCTCTTTCGCTCTCTAAACAAATATAAAATTAAATAGATTTCTAATTATTAAGAAAATTAGGGCATTTTCTCTGCTGGTTTCACCTAGACCCTACTGGGTATAAAATCAATCCCTTTGATATCATTGTGACTGGCAGGGTATGCAGGAAACACCTATTTCCTCTGCTGTTCCTGGAAGGTGACAGTTGACAGCTAGAAGGAAGAGCTGTTGTACTTGGCAGTGAAGACACAAGTTTAGTTAGCCATTCTAAAGTGTAGTTAAAAAAACTATTTCTGAAGTTCTTATATGTTATCTTGTTTGGATACCCTATGTAAAATTCATTTTGTTTAAGCAATAGAACATAACTAGGGTTAAAAGAGATGTAGAGTATGGATTTGCAATAAAAGCAACAACTTCCTTATCACACCATCTGCTTACAGATATGTTTGTACACCATTGAAAATGGCCAGAATACTGAAGTCATTAGTATTTTATGCTACTGTCTGAACACATAGATAATTTAATAACCAATAAAATGTTAATTAAAATCCAGTTTTCAGACATGCTGAGCAGACAAATTTCCCACTAACTTCAGTAGATACAGCAGTTCTCCACACTTTGAAAACACAGAAAAGATTGGTTAGGTAACTAAAACATCCTACATAAACAGTCAACATATTTTAAACTTTTGCCCCAGTTCTTTAAATGTAGTAGGCAATGGACTGTTAACCAGAAACCATATGTTTGGATAAAATTTTTAAGCAATAAATTTAGATTAATCACATTGAAAGACAGCGGAGTAGAGAAAAATAAAAAAAAAACTTCCTAGAGAACAAAAAAAGATCAACAGAAAAGCAAGTGATGCACGATGGAAAAATAGAAGCTGATAGATTCCAAGAGTCTTACATAGATGTTCTCCACATCTCTCTGAATGTACTGTCTGGGCAAAAAGTGACCCTTTCATTTGTCAATGTATTACCACAGTGTCTGTGTGATATATTTATCTATCTGGAATCACAGTCACAATAAAATGGATAACTGTGTGGTTTATAACGTAAGAATCTGGAAATAGTACAAGATAGAGCTGTATAGCCAGTTACTAACTCTATTAGATACTGGTTCCCTCTCAAAGCCTATTGGGGTTTTCCTAAGATATAACCTTACCAGTAAAATATGCTATAATGTGATTTGGCCTTTCTCCAGCCTGGAACAAAGAAGCCATAGTTTTGCTTAGGTCTACAGGTTAATCTGACCTCACTTTGCTCCACAAAATTAATTCTGAAAACATAAGAAATGAATTTTCCTGATCAGTTGTGCAAATATGATTAATAAAAGACATATTTCTTCTGTTTAAACATCACAGTGCCTTAAATATCTCTCTAGTAGCCTGGAGACAAACTTTTGGCAGCAGTGCACAATGTGTATCTGAGTGGTTCTGAACCATTGTGGAGATCAAACTGTACTTGCATAATCCGAGTTCCCATGGAAAGCTGTTCGACATTATCTGTCAGCCTCCTGCTCTGTATGATCAGTGTAGGATGGATGTGTCAGGAGAGGAATCAGAATCATAGACCTGAACTCTGCAAGAAAGAGAGCTTGGGAGAGGGGGAAAAAAGTAAAGAAAGAAAAAGAAGCTGTTCAATGGTAAAAGGAGTGCTACAGAAAACAGGAATTGAATTTCATTGAATACCTGGGTCTTGTTAGAGCTGCCTATAGTATGGTTTTTCCTTCCATGTAATGTCTATACACACACAGAAAATATGTTGAACAGCAGGAGGTCGTTGCCACAAGTTAAATTATATGATTTCAGCCAGTAAAATATCTCATTCTGTAGTATACACTTTAAATACTTAGACACATATTGTACATTACAGTTTATGCCATCAAGTTCTCATAATTGTGTTTCGTTGAGGTCGAATTTTAAAGGGCCATCTAACCTCTGTATCCATTCAAAGTATCTGCAAAACAGCACCTAGTAAGCTGAGTAGAGCAACATTAAGAACAAAATTTTCTAAGATGAGTTGCACTGATATGGGGTTACATACACAGATGTCAAAGGTGATGCAGAGATGCACCTTAAGGGTAAAAAAAACCCACCAAAAACAAAAACCAAAACCAAAAAACAATATGAAGCAAAAACCTTTATAATGCATTCAGGCTTCAGTAGTATTCAGTATTAAATGACAGTACTATTGGGGAAAGAGCTTGGTCAATGGAACATAAAAGTGATTAGAAACATGGCTTCTTGTAGGTTGGATCCTTAATAATTTCTGAAAGGGTGGAAGTGATTCAAACCACAGTCTGCTCATGTTTCCATGTATGATGTTTTCTGCAGGAGAGGACAAAGAAGAAGGAAAATGCATCTTTGCATCAAAGATAAATGAGATGGGGGAACTGTGTGTAGAAGAAAAGGTAAGAAATGTCCTGAAGGGGGGTATTTTTTCAAGGTAGTTGCAGAGCTTACATATGCTTTATGTAAGATGTGATTATTACTTTTCTTTTGGTGTAAAGCCTCAGTGTTGGCAGTTTTTCATCCCAGATGATCTAATCTCCTTCCAGTCCAGGTTTTTCTCCCCTTAGCTCATTTGTCATATACTGTAAATATGACAAATAACGATACAGTTGAAACACTGAGAGCCCACAGAGGGCCCACATCATTCCTTATAATGGGTTCATCACACTCCTTTGCAGAAAATTGTTCAAGATCTTGTTAACTTGTGTTCAGTAGGTTGACTGTGTCTGACGTTTTGCTCTGTGTGTCCTGTTACCTGGGAGAAGAAACTATTGCACTTTATAAAGTATATCAATAGCTTCATTCTCCCTCAGAAAAATGCATCCACACCTATATGAGAGCTGCCTTTGAATTAGAATGCTGCCCATGGAGCCCAGTGCTTAGAAGATGGTCTGTACTCTTCGTGCTGCAAATATGGGTGAGAGAGAATATCTGGTACAGCTTAGATCTGCATATTCACCAGGAATGAGTAAGATCCTGAATTTGAATTCTTGTTTCAATAAACTGTTTTGTTTTCAGTGAGTTCTTCCCCGTTTTCCTGCAAGAAACCCTCTTGTGCCGTTGTCAAACTGAATTCCTTGAAGTGGTTCTTTCCTTCAGTCTGCATACTCTTCTGCCTTATCAGATTCGGATGGAACCACATGATTTTATTCCAGCTACCAGATCTCCAACAGCAAAGGAAAGTATTTAGTCCTTAGAAATATACTTTTCCTTGGGGGACGCAAAACTTAGTAATAATTCTGTATTCAATCTCAGAGAAATAACTAAAGTAACACCCAGGCACTGCCTTCAGGCACTTTTCACTGGTGACCAGTGACAAGACCTGATGGAATGGCCTGCAATTGTGTCAGGGGAGTTTAGACTGGGTATTAGAAAAAGGTTCTTCCCCCAGAGGGTCGCTGGGCACTGGAACAGACTCCCCAGGGAAGTGGTCACAGCACCAAACCTGACAGAGTTCAAGAATGATGATACTCTTGGGCACATGGTGTGATTTTTGGGGTGTGATGGTTCTGTGCAGGGCTAAGAGTTGGACTCGATGATCCTTGTGGGTCCCTTCCAACTCAACTATGATTCTATGGTTCTATGATTCAGCAACATGACAGGTTTCTGTAACCACTCACATCAAAAGCAGTACAGAGGTCCAACAATTTGAATGGGAATAAAGGGACATTGTGAAGACCACCTCTAAAAACATCAGATGATGTCAGTGACATCATTTTTACATGAAGTCAGACCAAAATGGCCACCCTAAATTCTGACACTAGTTCAGATACTCATGTGGAAACCCTATGTAACGAATGGGTTTGCATTGTACAACCCACCACTTCCCCTTTGAAGCCTCAGGGTATGACTTTTTT
This sequence comes from Chiroxiphia lanceolata, assembly GCF_009829145.1. Taxonomy (NCBI): domain Eukaryota; kingdom Metazoa; phylum Chordata; class Aves; order Passeriformes; family Pipridae; genus Chiroxiphia; species Chiroxiphia lanceolata. The sequence goes on from NC_045639.1 coordinate 100,034,788, forward strand.
TCTTCTATCAACTACATGTTAAACTCTTAAAGTAGTTTAAATTCTTACACTATTTAAAGAACTAAATGTGACACAATAGGTCAAACTTACTTTAAGGACTCAAAGTAGTGTCGGTTTTATGGCAGCCCAGAACTAAGTCTTAAAAAGGTTCCAAACCTTCACGAGCTGCCTGTCTTCCATTACAGGTTACAAGGCAACCCCAAATACCACCCAGTTTTACACGAATTTAGGGACCTGTTCCTCTCAGTCTCGCGACCCTGGTCACAGTCATAACTTCAAATGTCTTCTGTGCCAGAGCAGAAGAGAGTGGCAGCAGCAGCAGCAGCCATCTGAAGCTGTCACATCGTTAATCCTCTCTGTGTGGAGCATGAGTGACATCAATAATAACTATTTTTTTCTATAATTTGCTTAAGCTTGAATACAGTTTTCATATGGACAAAACTTTGTCTGGTCAAAACATTTTTAAGGTTTTTTTTTTTCAATGAAGAAGTGCTTTTTTTGACTGGTAAGAATTAAAGATCAAAAAGATAAAATACTTAACAAAATGCTTTTCAGCTTTTGATAAAGAGGAATCCAAATGTTAGGGATGAGATCTATGTGTGTGCATGAGTAGGTGGTTTGTGAAACATTAATAGGAAAAAAAAACATAAGCAAACACATTCTTGCTAACACTTTCTGATTCATGAACGAAATGCCATTAAAATATTTCCTGATCCTCCTCTTCTCAGTAATGTAGACAATTCCCCTTTCCACTGAACTTTTAAGGGCTTTTATGCCAATTTTACTAAGATTTAGAAAATACTTTTGCATTTTTACCGTTTGGATAAATATACTAAAATTGCACAAAGATTGTAGTCATAAAATATGTAGTTATAAAAGCTCCACGTAGTCTATTTTATAAAGATAAGAAGTTTTTAACCAATTTCAGCCCATTCACTCACAATTGCTATACTCTAATATGCATGAACAGCTGAGATCCATTTGAAGGTTTACCAAGCCAATAATTTATAAAATTTCTTCCATGAATGGATTGTCTAGTATCTAACAAGTCATAAGTTCATGTTATAACCTATCTTTTAGCTGAAAAAGTTACTGCATCTCTTTTCTCTGTCTGCTCACCTACTTTCATAAAAAATTATATATGGGACCTGAATAATGTGTGAGATCTCATCCTTTTTGTCAGATACAGAAACTGGGTGAGAGAGTCACAATTTATTGAGAAACTGAGAATGAGAAAGCACAGGCAAGCAGGCTGGCAGATACAGAGTGCAAGCATAAAGCTGTCTTTGCATGGGGAATGAATTTAAACATAAGAGGAAGATCATATAGATGGAAGTGAGTTTACACCCTAGCATATCATTACTAAGACTTCCTCTCTATTACCACTGTCCAGTTCTTGACCTGAATTGGACCCTTCTACATTTAATAATTATTCTAATTGTATAGTACTTAAACAATCTTGCTTTGAAACAGTGTCCAAGGTTTTTATTTTCCTAACTTTGATGCCTCACTTAAGTGACTAAAGCTAGGTGGAGTTAATACATGTCAGTGTCCACATAGTAAGAATATCATATCATAGAACCATAGACAGGGACAGCTTCCGCAAGACCAGGTTGCTCAGAGTCCCATTCATCCCGATCTTGAACACTTCCAGGGATGGGGCATCCACGACTTCTCTTGGCAACTTGTTCCAGTGCCTCACCACCCACACAGTAAATAATTTCTTCCTAATATCCAATATAAATCTATACTCTTTCACCTTAAAGCTATTCCCTCTTCTCCCGTCATTACAAGCCCTTGTAAACAGTTCCTCTGCAGTCTTCTTGTAGGGCCCCTTCAGGTACTGGATGGTGCTCTAAGGTTTCCCTGTAGCCTTCTCTTGTCCAGGCTGAACAGCCCCAACTGTCTCCACTCGTCATGTCAATATGGGCATTTTGGTAGAATTTCACTGGACAGATGGATGTAAGGTTTATAGAACACAGGTGCTTAGTCTGCTGAAGAGAAGCTGAGATGTTGATTGGACCACAGTATGTGAAGGAAAACACATCTCACAGTTTCAGAGGTTGTTCAGTCTTTCTCATGATGGTGCAATGATGGCTATAGACTGGATCTTGGAGTGAGGTACATTTGGATTGAGCTGGATGATTGGGGTAGTCACCTGTCTCACCATCCATCAGTATGTACATATGCCTCTATTTCCCTTTTTCCTTGGTGTTGGAGAGAATGAGTTTACTGATGTTGTACCTGGTGTTCATAGCATGGGCAAATGTCATCCTTCAAGCCTCAAAGAATCACCCTAAACTGTTAGAAATAATTTTTCTGTGAACATACCATTGTCTGGCTTGCATTCAAGAGAGTGCTTTTTTCTGCCTTCCTCTAAGAAACCTTCAGAGTTGAAGAAGAAACCTAGGACAAATTATATCCACAGAGATTAAGAAAGTTAAAAATCAATGCAGAGAATTCTGCTGCTTAGTTGCCCAGCTATTATTGCACCTTGCTCTTATATCACATTGATTTCAAGGGTCATGCTGATTTCTTGATGTTAAAAATTTTGGGAGGAAATCTTTTGATAAATCCAAGATTTTCAAAGACAGAGCAATTTGCCTTCCCCCATAAAGGCAGTGGGGTTTGGCTGTTGGGATACCCTGTGTCTCTTGTAGATATTCAGTTTCTTGCATAAGTAACAGTTCAGACAGGAGTAGCATTATTGATTATCCTCTTCTGTGTCTGTAACATACAATTTATTTTTCCCAGCACAGAAATGCTTTAGCTTATAAAAAATCTATACTTTTAAAATAAGTAAAAATTAGTGCCACACAAAATCAGATGATCAATAGTCCTTTTAAATTAATATATTGAAAGCTTAGACACAATTTTAATGAGGACTCTAGCAATAAGAGTAGAAGAACTGCTAAAGGTTACAAGTTGCATTTGAGACTGTGGAAATATAAACTGTATCTCAAAACTCTGCCAAAAAATTTCATCAGGAATCACAACACAAGAATTCCAGTCAAAAATCCTACTCTTAAATAGTTGTTCACAGTTATGGTAAGCATTTCACATAATTTTTCCTTTGGGGATGGTTTGACACTTATATGAATAACATATATGGATTTGGATCTTTCTGACTAGCTCCTGTCACCTTTGACATTGAGTATTCTAGAGTCTAGAGTTCGTAAAGTGAAATGCCTGTACACATGAATTGTTTCCATGGGAGAGACAGAGGAAGAGAAGTTTCAAGATGTTAAGGTATGCTTTGAAAATTAGGATTTCAGTCCTTCAGAGCCATGAAAATCCTTCTCTAACCTGACTATGCAACTTACTTCTTAATAGCACTGTGAGTCAAAAGAGAAAACTACTAAAGTACAACTCAATTTTTACGATAGGCTTGAGTATCCCTTTTTCCTTGTGGAATATTCCTTTTTATTCCAGAACAATCTCCCCTACCAAAGCCAGACACCAGGTCCCTCTGATTTTTTCATGATTGGCCTCTAAAGTCTGCTTTCCTCAAGTCATGTCCTTTCTATACTTTCTGAGCCTATTGATCCTCACCTACACACAGTGGCACTGATATGCCCCTGATACTGCAGCTAACTGGAGTTAAACCTTCTGGGGTGAATTAGCTTCTGCTTTGAGTTGGTAGGTAGTAGATAGAAAATAAATGGGTTTGGAAACTCTGGGGACATTACTGGTGTTGCTTTAAAGGAGCCAATGGAAAACAAATACAGCTAAATGAAAGAAAAGCTATTTGCTTTTCTTCATTTAAACTTTTTTTCCAGGCAGAAAAAGAAGAGGAATTGGCGAAGGGGAGGAATCCAGGTCAGCAAATGATGCCCCCAGAGTCACACAAGATATGAAGTTGAGCCTGAGTATAATTTGGCTCCTGCATTTAACTGTGTTAGGCCAATAAACCATTTTTATTACTACACACAAAGCAGAGTTGCCAGCCATCTCTACTTTTACTGAAGGTCATTAATTTCTTTTTAAAGTATAATGCATTCCTCCCTGAAAAAACTCTCATGAAACATAAATTTTAAGTTTAGAAAGATGTAGTTACAGATGAACATTTAGAAATAATATCCACTATTATTCACTTTTTGGCACTATTTCATACAGCATTTCAACATATACTTTAAATGTTTAAATAAAGCCAAGGAATTAGTTTAGAAAACCACTTTTTTTAAGCAGATGACTTTCCTTAGAGATTTCCAAGTCAGCATTTGGAAAAACGTGGAGTCATGTTAGTAAAATGTATGTTTTGTTTCAATAAATTCATTAGCAGGTGGGTCATTTATTCTGATACAAAGTGCCAAGTTATAGAGGTCAATGGATTTATAAGGTTCAAAGAGGAGAATTTAAAGCCCCAAAGAGGGGTGGCTGGTATGAGAAATTGCTCCCACAATTGTGAACTGTTAGAGTCAGAACAGGCCTCCTGACCAACAAAAACATATCTGGCACCAAGAAACTTTGTTCATGAAAGGTTTACTCCTATAATGTGTGCTATAGCTCACATGAATTGTACAAGAGGCTATTATTAGTAGTAGTAGTAGTCGTAGTAGTAGTAGCACTACTACGACTACTATTTATTTACATTGTAGATGTGCCCAGAGGCCCCACGCAGGATCATGGTCCAGTTGTGTTTTGGACTACACAACACGAAGATATAGTCTACCTTGAAGGCAACTGAAGTCATCAGAAAAAGTGATATATGAAGAAATAAAGGTAAGATTTAAAAATTGAAAGAAAACTACTTTATACTGAGATTTATACACAATATACATTTAAAAATCTGTCCTCACAATTTGTTCTTTTTTATGGAAACTGTGGTAGGGAAAATGTCCAAGGGCAAAGGAGGTAGCTTTCTACTAACTGCAGGAAAGGTTTTTCTCACTTCAGAAGCAGCACAGCAGACAGGCACAGAAAAGCAAAGAATCGCCTTGAACACAACTGTGGGGTAATGAGAACTCTGCAAAACCTTTGCAAGGAAAAGAAAATCAATTTCTAAGGTTTGTGGTTTGGTCACAAGCCAAGAAACTAAATTCTCCTCAAGGTTTGCTGAGCTTTCCAAATCCTCTCACAATGCTAGGAGAGGTTTGCAGAGAAAGCAGGCTGACATACAGTTTACAAAAAATTATGCATAGTCTTGATTCAGTTCTTATGATTTGAGATGAAATTCCCATTGGGCTTTGAAGTTTACTCAAATCAAAATGACGGGCTGTAAACCACTCACGTCTGTTAAAATGATTCACATGAACCTCTGCAAGCTGAAATCGGCAAGTTGCACAATAAAGCTCTAAGAAATATTTGAACTATTGAAAAAAATTGAAGTTTTGATCCTGACTTGATTTAGAGCAGTAGTAGAGGTAAATTTGAACTTTTAAATTTATAGCAAGAAGAAAACACAAGAATCACCCAAAGAGCAAAGGTACTGTCTATTGGCAGTTGTTATCAGTGTTGGAGGTTTCACCAGCAGCACAGAAATATACATTACAGTGTCAAAAGATTAAGATGCCCTTCTATTTTCTTCAAACGTTCGTTCCATTCAGAAATATGATATCTATACTTCTCAAAGCCAAGCTTTACCATAATCATAACAATTGAATATGATGATTATTGGTCTATCACAATGAAAATTCTAATCTTAGAAAAAAGGAATTACATACCAATTTAGGGAAAAAATTATATTCATATACATATTTTCAATGTTTTCTGAAAATTCAATTATCATGAATATAAATTAAATCAATGACCACATATCAAATTTTTGATTGCTTAGAAATAAGTAAAAGTAGAATTAGGAACACTCTGCAAAATGAAATATGCTCACAATAGCCACTTTATTTTTTAATTTAAAGAAATTAAGTTAAAAGTATATTTTAAATTTTTCCAAGTGAAAAAAAATACATTTCAGATATTCTGTCACTTATTTGATATGTCTATTTCACTTCTGTAAAGTATTGTGAGTTTATCTGCCATGGTTTTCTTAAATGTGCAAAAATGAGTAGGCTCCTGATTGCAAACAATATATGGCATGAAACCAAAAAGAATTAAAGTTGTTTATATAGCAAGGAGATGAGTTTTGTCATTTCAGTTTCTCCATGATTTATACAGCCATTATGTCACAATACAACTAAAAACTGCTCTTAGAGTAGGTTTTTCCTTAAAAACAATTACTATTACTGTGAGGTAGGAGATTCTGTATTGACTGAATGTTAGAGTACTCCCCTACCTCCCACTCTGTCCATTAAGAAAGCTCACACCTCATAAATAAATGCAGCTAATAAAACAAAATGTCTCTTTTTTTTTTTAACTTATCTAAAGCAGGCGAATATAGAAAAGTTACATTTACTATTAACACATGGGTTGTGATGAAGTGTTTGACTAGAGCAATGGTGCAACAGCACACAGAGAAGAACTTTGAAGGTAAAGCTTTTGTTGCACTGTGTAGTCTCTGCTGGGTACTCCGCTCTCCATGCCAGCTGGCTACTTGCTGCCTCTCCCTCAGGATACTCATTCTGGCCACAGACACTTCTGGCTCCCTGGCTCTCATCCTGCTCTGTTGGCTCTCCTTTCTTTCTTTCAGTGACTCTTCCTATTTGGTTGATTGTTTCCAACCAGCTAACCTCCTTTTTCCAACTGTAACACAAATGTGGTATTTGTAACAGTAAAATAAATTTCACGATGCTTCTGAACTATTTAAAATTTTAACTTATATTATTCAATATACTTCTGTGTTTCCCTAGGTTTACTTTCTGTTGCCAATTGATTCAAATGATAGGGCATAGTCAACTGGTTTTTTATTCTTCTACTGGAGTTCCTTAGTATATTAACGGTGCCCTCTACAGAATCATTAACAAAAAATAATGTAGAATGAAAAAGAACTCTTTGATGATGATGATGGTATTTCTGTGTTACAGTTTTATCACAGTAGAAAACTGACTGTGTTGTGAAATTTGAAATGAAATTTTGAAGGTTTTATATGGTTTTTGCTTTGCAATTTGGCAGTAGATGCCATTAAAAAAAATGTTTAACCAGGAACAATGGTAATGATGAAGACATGAAATAAGATGGGAAAAATTGCTTCTAATGGGAATGAGATGTAGAATTTCATTTTTCATCAAATACAAGTCTTCAAGGTAAAACTTGTCTTTGGAATGTGTCCGCTAAGAAATAACACAGCAGGTGGAGTCCAAATAAGCAATATTTTATTTGAAACTATTTAAAAGTCAACAGTTCTCAATTCCAGCAATTATAAGGTGACAGCCTGTTACCCCGTACCATTAGGCCACTGGGAGTGTCTTAATGGGTTTTAATCCAGCAGTCTGTATTGCCACATGACTTTTTTTACAGCCCAGATCCAGCACGAGGTAACAGATGCTTGTGTAACCAGAGATCATGCTTTCATACAGAGAGCACAGGCAGTTGCCTATGACAGTGTAATATTAGGAACAATAAGGTTTTTAGTAACTGTTTATGATACAGATGTGAGAATGTAGTAGCATTTGAAGTTTTCCAAATGTCTTAGACTGTTTCAAAGTGTGTGTGTGGGATATGTAAAGTTCCATTTCTAAACATATTTCCTCTGTAACCCAAAGCCATGTTCCTCCCCTACCTCACTCCTCTTTTTTCTTACATCCTCTGAGTATAATGCAATTAAAAATAAAACATGTTTTCCTACTGCTAAAGGGAAGCATGTGTTATTCGTTAAAAAATTGGCTGGCACAAATGGGTGGCCTGTAGATAACATACTATTTTATACTGCATTCCTTTATTTTTAATTAGACTTTCCCTCTTGTCCAAGTGTTTTTCCTACCCGCCTGCTTACAGATTTCTTCTTTCTAGCCATCTTTCCACGTTTATGTTTAAATGGGACACGAACCCAAGCTGTGAGTGTCCCACATGTTTCAAGTTAGGTTCAGAAACGGACGATTGATTTGCCCACACACTTCTAATATGTTTGTCAAGAATGACTTTCACTGTCAGAGTAAAGCCAAGGCAACATGAAAAAAGTATGAGAAACACAATGTGTTTGTTTCCTTGGGGACTTCCCTCTTCAGAAGCTCCTGGGAGATCTTGGTTGGGATTCCCACCACCTGCTTCACTTTATTTTCCATCACTATCATATCTGATTCCTTCTGGTTGCCATAAGTATGCAGCACTGAAAACAGGGCCTTGGACTGGTGCTCATATTTTGCTGGAAATGAACAACCAAATTTCCTCATTCAGCTCCTTCATTACATTTAAAAAAACTTTATGATAAACAGATAACCTTTGATATCCCTCTGATGGGTTGATCCTGACTGCACAGTAGGTGCTCACCAAAATCACTCTATCACTGGCCTCCTCAGCTGGGCAGAGGAGAGAAAATATGATGAAAGGTTTTTGGGTCAAGGTAAGTACTTAATTTCTCTCCCAATTTGCTCTACCTCCTTTCCCCAAGCAGTGCAGGGGAATGGGGAGCAGGAATTTCAGTCACTTCATCATGTGTGGTCTCTGCTGTTCCTCCTTTCTCAGGGGCAAGATTCCTCACACTCCTCCCCTGCTCTGGTGTTGGTCCCTCACAGGTTCACTAGTCCTGCCAGCAAACCTGCTCCGGTGTGGACTCCCATTTCCACAGGGCCACAGGTCCTACCAGGAACCTGCTTCACCATGAGGTCTCCACGGGGTTGCACAATCTCCTTTGGGCATCCCCCCGCTCCACTGTGGAGTCCTCCACAGGCTGCAGGTGTATCTCTGCTCCTCCATGGACTTCCATGACCTGCAGAGGCACAGCTACCTCACCACGGTCTGCACTGTAGCTGCAGGGGACTTTCTGCTCCAGCACTTGGAGCACCTCCTCCACCTCCTTCAGCAATGACCTTGGTATCTGCAGAGTTGTTCTTCCCACATGTTCTCACTTGTGTCTTCTGACTGCTGCTGTGGAGGCTTTTTTTTTCCTTTTGTAACTATCCAAGAGGTGCTACCACCATTGCAGATGGGCTCAGCCTTGGTCAGTGATGGGCATAGCTTGGAAATGGCTGTCATGGGCTCTGTTGGACATGGGGGAGCCTTCTGGCAGCTTCTCACAGAAACCACCCTGTAGTACTGAAATCTTGCCATGTAAAGCCCATACAGCCTCATAGGAAATCCCTTGACCTGTACACGAGTTCCCAGAGCCTAGAGTTTCAAATCATGGTAAAGACCATGATAACACCACTGTTATCATTCCCCTGGTGAAAATCTCTGTTCACACAGACGGAAACTTTAAGTCTCATGTGTAGTGAGCAAAGTACAAACACATTTCAGACTTGAAGAATTTTAATCCGTGAAAAATTTAAAATTTCCTTACAGAAAGTGGGGTTAAAAGGAAGCAGAGTAAATGCTAGACTCTGTTAACTTGAGTTCGTCAGGACTTCATTAACTGAGGGGCTCTCCCTAGCCTCACAGGTAAAATAAACAGAAATTTTCCTAGCAGAGCTGTGATTCTCTGCCAGTAGCAGAGCACTCCCTCTTCTGATCCCCAGTGCCTTGCAGTGGGCCATTACCCAAACCTGGCCCTGCTTCCTCACAGCAGGATAAGCCTTCCCCTAGAGAAGACATTTTATAATCTTTTTAGCTTTTCAGTGACAGTTAAAAATATAAGATAAGGAAAAATATCAGGGCTTTGGTAATGAAAAAATTACAGCAGACAGACAAAGTGCTGTTTTCAACTTTCTCTGTTTAAGATATTTGAAATCTCTATTTTTACTCGATATATTGATTTTTAACAAATAAGTCTGTTAATGGTGTTGGTTTCTTGGTAAGCTGGCCAACTTTTGCAAGGCCATCAATGCTGTTAACCATCAATGGAACAAAATTATAAATGCTTATCTTACAAAATATTTTGGCACTTTAGTTTTTAATTTAGAACAAAATATTTTATCAAAACATTTTATTTCTAATGAGTTGCAAGTTGTAAATTATTTTAATATGCACTTAATAGCAAAAAGAGAGAATATTGTTGGATTCAAAATATTACTCTTGATGTTTTTCTGATTATTACTTTTTTTATATTTCATGACAGATAGTAATATTTACTGTGATGTCTTACCAAAGTAGTATGGTGTCTCTAAACTTCAGGGTAAGTTTAGCTGTTTATAAAATGTTTAATGAAAAACAGAAGAGAGATATTTTAGCTACTGTACTGTTAAATGGTATGATATGTACAAGTAACAAAATAATGAAATAATGTAAAATTAACACTTACAAAATGAAAACTACTTTTTCAATCATAGGGGTTCCAAAGAGTTTTTAAATCACTTGACATAAGAAATACTGAAAAACATGGTTCTTTATGCATTAAATCTAACAAAATTCATATTGTTGTGGAAAAAAACCAAATCGAATTACTCAAATACTAATTTCCTGAGAACACCTGAAGAATTTCCAGACAGGCATACATTGATTCATTTACCAGAGACATTTTTTTCCTTCAGTAATCATAAACCCATCCAGCATACCTTTTAGATAATGAAATGACCAACTACAGTAGAGGATGCTTATGAAAAAATTCAGCACTACTCCTTCAACAAAGCGTGAAACAGAGATACAGAGGAAATATAGAGGATACCTTTCCTAAAATATGCATGTTGTAAGTGCACAAACAGGAGAGGGTCATCTGTCAGCAAACTGAGGACCTTAAAAAGAACTAAATATGCACATATACATATGCATATACATACATACACATATGTTGGCCTGAAGAAGAAAATATGTGCCTGAAAATGTCTACTTTTTTCCAGGTAGATGAGGCAATCTAATAAAATATATTGCTTCTTCCTGTAATTCTTGACTGTCTGGATAAAATCAGGCATCTACCATTAGCAAATAAATAAATAAATGTATTATTAAATTACAGAAAACTCTTAAAATATGGAAAGTGTCATGCCAAAAGCTTACTCTAAAGCAACATAAAAATTTTGATCAGGGATCCTGTACACTCACTTTTTAGTCAAACTTGTCAATTGTATGAGTTGCCAAAGAAACAGCAAGTGTAATTCAACTGCATAAATATTAAGCAGTCTAACCCAGCAGGTTATTGGACTTCATACAGGACATGACTGACTGGTGAGCCCTTCCTGCTGCATGTCAGTGCCAGCAGCACAGCTCTCTTTCATCCCCTGCCTGGCATTCCTGCTCCACCGGCAGGTTTCCTGTGCTCTCATTGCTGTGCTTTGGCCTTTCTCTTTTTGCTTTCAAGGAATTCCAAACCACAGCAACAAAGCACAAGAGTTAGAACTTGCCTTCTGATACCATTTTGAAAATTCCTATTCCAGTCAATTTTTCCTCATTTTCTAACAATGAGATTCCATTAATGATACAAGCCACAGAGACTATTGAAGGTGACTTAGATCACATGAGATAGGAGGCATGGTTGCTCTCACCAGTTCTTTCCACAGTGTTTAAAATAACATATTTAAAGCAGGAGTAGTGGCATTACATCACAGGTATGCCAACAGGAAGAAAAGATAAAGAACTAGTCAAGCAGGATCTAAACAGGCTTACACTATTGCACAAATGATTCTCATTACTTTTCTTTTAGTAGCTATAATGCCTCCTTGCAGCACATGAGAAAGGAGATTGAAAATGGGATGTGATACAGCTCATTGCTTTCTAAATCTTCAGCTCCTGCTCATCTGCAACAAAAGTTATTATTTGATCAGCTTAGAAGGGATTCACCTATTTTCTCAAACTTAAAATTGAGACCCATTACATGAAAATCCGATGTTTTTCATTCTTGTCTAATCCTATAACAACAAAGCACTGCATCCGAAATGAGCTGGAAATACTAAACACGCAATATTAAAAACCCATCTAACACTTTTCACACCACCTTCTATCCCCAAGAAACAACCATTGATGTACTTACACAGGTTAATAATATTTAAAGAAATATAACTCATAATATTACTCCCTCTAGCCAAAACTCACGATCTCCCAGAATAAGAAACTGGTGAGCAGAGACAAATTTGCTCAGTTCTGTTTCTCTGACTAAAAAAATAAATAGCAGTCAGCAGTTTCCTTGTTCAGAAATCCCCACTGTAACCCCTGCAACTTGCTCTGGGCTGCAAGAAGCTCTTTTCTCTGAGGGCTGCACTCATACTGCTTCAACATCTTTGCATCCAAAAGAGACTGTTACTAATTTCCTAACTCACTCTGCCTGTCTCCCCTACAGCTGGAGAATCCCTGATTAGATCCACTTATGTCAACCTTTGAGTGCCAAACAGCTCATTTTTTTCCAAACCCTCTAGGAAAATCAAATTATTTTTACTATAAAACCTTAAGCTCCTCAGAGTTCCAGAAACTCTAGACAGGATCCCTTTGATAAGGTGCAGATTTGGAGAGCAAGAGACTTTCATGGCAGAGGGAGATACCTATCAGTTATGATTCAATATGGGACAATTTGTAAAAAGAATAAGCTAAACCTTCCGTTTTCTAAAGCCGAGTACGTGTATCTTTTGTGTCTGTATGTGCAAGAGAAATGACAGGCCCACGGTACATGGAGTCAGTGATTCAATCTGCTTCGAGAAGGTGAGGGAGGGTGAGGTGCTCAACAGCAGAGGACGGAGATTCAGAGAGACCTCAAAAGGATCTGAAGCACTACAGTACACATCACAACAACCTAGGGATGGTCACCAGTACCCTTTTGGCTGAGTTTTTCAATTCAGGGTCCAGCTGGTGCTTTATGTAAGAGCCACACACATTTAGTGAGGCGTATCCCTGCAATAGTGATGCGGAGATCCCAGTGGTACCACTGCGAGGAAGCTTAGAAATGACATTCTAGTGGTCTGAGCTGCAGACAAGGCTCCAACATTCAGTAACTTTGCAATGGATGAGCAATGAGTGACTCTGATAGCAACCTGGAGTCAAAACCACTTTATTTCCCATTCATAAATGAAGCAGTACTGTAATAGGCATCAGAGCTTTCCCAAACTCTCCATGCCTTAGGCATGAGAGAAAGATCTGCTTAGCACACCACCTCCACACCACGAGGAGAATAAACTCAGGTTATAATTGTCCAGCATAGCATAGCTACTTCCACTGGTGATCCAGTACTACTGACAGTGCGTCCTAAGCAATCATACCTCTTCATCTCCAGTTCCTAAAGTTAACATTTTATTGTTTTCAGCACAATAAAATTTATCCTTGATTTAATCCTGCTGTTTAAAATCTTTGCCTGTAATTGCTAACATACTACTAATGCACCATGATTCAGGCAGTCTAATAGTTTGCCAAGGCTGGAGGTGGATGCTAAAACTGGTGTCAACTAAAATTTTAGAACTTTTTTTCTGCTGAACTTTTTGCTGGCAGCCCCAGAAATTGAACCCAGCTCCAGAAATTGAACCCAGCTGCCTTTATTGCCTAACAGTGTCTAACAGAAGAGTTATGTAGATAACAGAGATATGAGGGTTAAATAAGAACAGAGTTATAATTGTTTAGTGCATGTGAGCAGCCCATGGTAAAAGTAAACCACTATATTAATGCTTTGTGGTGGACCAATTACTTCAACCTTGATATATTTAATTGTGTTTCAGGCCAGGCTCTCAAATGATTTAACGTTGGCATAGCTCAATTATATTTATATCCAGTGAGTTATAACAGTATATAACAGCTGAGGATCTGATACAATCTTCATGTCTTGCAAATACAGTCACTAAGGCTGCTGTTAGCCTTTTTTTTATTCCTATTTCCCGTACGAGCAATGGCAGAATTTTTGTCAATCATTTCAGAGACAGTGCTTTTGGATGTGCTAATTTAATTCAGTGCGACAGACAGATCTATAGCAGCTGGCAGCAGACAAAGGATGGGCTGAAGGAGGTTTTCTAAAGTTAATACTATTCTTGGTGGAGATAATTACAGACTTTTAAAGGCCAACCAATGAGCTCACAGAGTGGCAGTAAGCTCCACCCATCCAAGGGAGCAGGGGAAAGCAGCATTGTCTTTTGCCACAGCTCTGCGTTTGGAGGTATGTGACTCATGGGAAAATGGTCTTAGAAGTTTCAATGGAGCCATCAGTTCCCTGTCAGAACTGAAGTGCTCCACAGAATCAAGTCATTCCTGCTAGTGCTTCACTTCTGAAGAAAACTGGGGGGAAATACTGAATTGAAACTTCTCACCCTATGCCTGTACTAAGCTGCAAATAACACAAGTTTGGATGAGTTGTGAACAGTTTGGAGAAGACAAAAATGAAAAATGATTGGAAATTATTCAGTAAAATAAAATTAAATAAAGTACAAAACATTTTCTTAGGAGAGAGAAATAAAACAGTAAATGAAAAAAGGAAGAGTAGACAGGAGACTGTAAACAAGAAGCTACATGCTACAAACTCAGTACTAAGTCAACCAACTGGTGCTGTTACAATAATTAAGTTATTCTTTGATGTATTGACTGGCATGTGACACTTAAGAAACAGAAGACATAAGCTACTCTATGCATCATTTGTGGAGCCAGGTCTAGAGGATTGTGTCATCATTTGAATTTACCACATTATGAGAACTATTAAAAATTATACCTAGATAAAAGAATGAGGAAAGCCTGAAAAATCCAATTAGTCCATAAAATATAATATGAAAATATATAACATAATATTTTATATAAATATAAAATATAAAAGAGTGCTCTTTTTCTCCATGCTTTTTCTTGGTAGAAGTGCTAGCTTTCCCAGGTCCAATTCTTTGTTTCCTCTCACTTATACCTTCCTTTTAATTTAATTTTTCTGAGAGGTTTTGGGTTTAGTTTTTATCCAATTTTTTCTATTTTTTTTCTTTTCAGTTCTATCTGCTTCTAACCTAGTTTACAGTACAACCATACAAACAGTACCTCAACACTGAGCAGACAGGTAGGAATGGCTAGTCACATGTAAGAACACCTGAAGTAGGGATTTTTGCTGAAATTAAATAGTAAGTCTTACAATATACATAAAATTGTTTTAAATATGATCAACTATTCACGTTCTCACCAGAAATGGCTATTATCCAAATGGATCAGGGGTGTTAGATAAACTTCTGATCATAATGACAGATTAGAACTGGAACAGTTATGCAGAATGGATATGAAAGCTTTGTTCTCTAAGGTTAGTTAGGCAATGTGAATTTGTAGTACATGTACATACAATTTAATTACATGTAGACTATACAGTTGACTGACATAGATATAAGTCAGCCCTGGGACAGAATGTGATATAGGTGACATGCAAAGGCAGTTTAACTAACCCATGTCATAACGTGGGCCAAAGCCAGGCACGCAGTGCAACATAGCATAAATGAAAACTTCTGAACGTCACAAAGTACTGTGCAACACTCATCTCCTCTCATGTCAGAGTAATCTGTAGTGCATGAGTTCCCAGGCTTTATTTTTTTTCTGAATAAAACCACTATTAGCAGTGGCAACTAGTTTCCACTACCAAAGGTAGGAACAGCTTTCGCTGACATCCTGGGTCATCCTAACTTGAAATGGCTCCTAAATCACTAATGTTTTATACACCAGAGCATCCCATTATCTGGTTAGAGAGATCTGAGGTAGCTCTGTTTGAGTCTGGAAAGATGGTCAGGAACATTTAGAAGCAATAGGAACTGCTGCCCATGATTAAGTGTATGGCATTCTTCAGGCCATGCACAGTCAATCTCTCTTTCAAGATAGTTAGAGCTTTGTGCTACTATTCCATCATTTGGGTAAAGTATAAAACTGTAATGCAATGCTGCCCATTCATCATTTTAAACTCCACAGCACTTTCTTGGAGGAGCTACACAGCCAGTGCATAAAAAAATAGCAGATCATCCTCATGACTTCTTCTTGTGATTAGTGTTTTTGTTTCCAACCCAGTTGTCAAAATTACTATCCAGCCACATATGTTATTTCTGTTAATTTTCATGTACATACCCTACTCCCATTTTAGTGAAATGAATCTAGAATCCAGCTCAATAACCATGGTTTAAAAGACTAACCATTTCATTTAAATACTCTGCAGAAAAGAAAACCAAATCATTTTTAGAAGACCATTATCGAGAACAAGACCATAACTCCCTGAACTACAGCCTTGGAAGCTGAGAAGGTTCATATAGTTGCAATATTAGCATTTGGAGTAGGAGGTTCAGATTCCGCTTCAGAGATATTCTGGTACTGAGAAGATCCCTAATTAACCTATGTGTATATTTTCTATTAATTGACAAGCTTTATAAAAATAGTCCTGCTTTTTAAAGTTCCTAGTGTAACATTCTTTTACTTATTCATAAATGGGAAATAGTTCAGCAGACTGACAGACTTTAGAGTTAGACTTTTTTTGTGATGCTGACGAGGTTTTGCGATATCACTATCACTGAAAATAATTGTTATTTATAATCATCTATGCTCCTAGTTTCTGAGAATCTAGCAGTCCTATCAGTAGTAATGGCCCAAAGTGGAAGTCAGAAATGTCTTCGTGACATCTCCCCAAATGAGAGATGGTTTCACCAGAGCAAATACTGTTTGGGGACAGGACTCCTTGTTCTTCTTCAGGCTTTTGCACCTGCAGAATAAGCCAAATATAACCAGCCGACCCAACCAAAGGGACTATAATTCTTCCACTGTAGAAATCAAGTACCCTAGATAACCTGGGTCATTTTCAAGAGTATCATTTACTGTTTAGTTAACCTGACAGCAACTTAAAACTTTCTGAATCAATCTTCAGTTGGAATTTTCAGTAGCCAATTTGTTGAAAGGCTGACAATAATAAATCTCAAGTTGTTACGAGTTCAGTATTTTATGTTAAGAGAGAAGAAAATTATTTTAAGTATGACATATTTATTGGCACAGGATCCTATATTATTGCATCCATCTTGTATGTAGCAGCATGAGTACCTTCTGCATCCACAGAGGAACCTAAATACATTACCTGGCTGAACAAAAAAGTTTTATTTAAAACTCTGTAACCTCAGGCCTTACTTTGGCAATCATTCTAATAAAACCTCTATATTCTGGAAGTGCACTTGGTTGGTTTTCCAACTGATTAAAGTGCCATCTGGGGTGACAAATGACTTTTCTATACTCTGTGATTTGACTCACTAATGTCAGATATTTATTGATGGCAAAAACCATATCATGTCCGAGTTAGAGGAGGTGATGCACCTACTTTGTGAATTAATGTAATCAAATGTTATTTTGAACTTGCAGCTGACATAATTTGCTGATAAATTTGTGTTTTAAATTAAGATTGCAAACAGACCTAGAGTAAGTATGATAACACAGAGTATGGATCACTGTTTGAACAACAAGAAGTGAATACGTGTACAAAAAGGTTCATTTGTTTGCTGCAATCTTTCAGGTACAGCAAGTATCTGAAAGACAGGAAAAAATTGGCCCACAGAACTCCTTATCCATACTGCCATGGTCAGACTTCTTCTTATGCCTGGGTTAAAACAAGCTCAGCTATTTCTACATTTTTGTTCTCAGTCTGAACTGACTAGAAAAGAGCTGTCTCAAGGCACAGACAAATTAGATAGCTAAGTAGAAGCTGTCTAGTAGAAGAGAGAAAGACAGGATGTTCTAACCTTCTTCCTCCCATGCTCTGCGCTATAAAAGCCCAGGAAACACAGAGCATGAAAAAGAATGGCTCGAGGAAGAGGGAAGAAAGAGAAAAGAAAATGATTGCTGCTTCCAAGGTGAGTATGGTGAAGCTGGAAAACACAGGAGAGGGAATTTATGTCAAGACCTGCAACCTGCACCTTCTGTGGGAAGTCCTTCCCAACTGCACTTCATCTGGGTCTCTAGGCTTTTCCAGTCTCCTTTCTGTAGCTCTAAAACTAATCCATGGCTTTTGCCACAGGTCCCTGTGGGTGGCCCAGATGACAGCTTCTCCAGAAACAATTCTTTTTTGCAACCTAGCCCTTCCTTTGAGGATCCTTCTCATTCCCACTGCACATGACATTTTTCTCTGTCTGAACTGTAACATCCACCTTAATCCCCCATTTTGGCAACCCCTAACTACATGAAGCCAAGTGTCTCCATCCATCACCTTCCTATACACTTCCTCCAAAATTTCAGTGACTTCACTGTGACTTTATCACTCCCTAGAAAACTATTTTATCATCCTCAACATTAGAGCTGAATCTTGACTGAATAAATGAGAAACTTTGAGCCATTTCATGGTGAACTTGCTACCTTTGATTTATTTGATTTATTTCTGAAAAAATGCATGTGTCAGATGTAAATGTGTACCTAGGTATTTTGGAAGTTTGCTCTGTATTTGAGCCTGATTGAGCCAGAATTTGATTTCCATGCTCTGTTTTCCCTCAATAGGTACCCATCTTAGACATTTGCAGTGTAGCAACAAGGTATCTCTCTTCTGAGGGTGTGGTTTTCTGACTGCACCTCTACTCTGCCCTCTTGAGACCCAACCTGAAGTGTTGCATCCAGTTCTCAGCACAAGAAAAATGTGGACCTATCAGAGAATGTCCAGAGGAGTCCCCAAAGACGATCAGAGGGCTGAAGCATCTCTCCTATCACGACAGGCTGAGAAAGCTGTGGTTGTTCAGCCTGGAGTAAAGAAGGCCCAGGGGAGACCATATAACACCTTCTAGCACTTAAAGGGAGCTTATAAAAAGAAGGAGAGCAATTTTTTCCATAGGTAGATAGTGACAGGCCAAGGGGGAATGGTTTTAAACTAAAAGTGGAGAAATTTAGATCAGATGTTAGGAAGAATTTTTTTACTGTGATGGTGGTGAGGCACTGGAACAGGTTGCCCAGAGAAGCTGTGGATTACCCATTCCTGGAAGTGTTCAAGGCCAGGTTGAATGAGGTTCTGAGAAGTATAGTTTAGTGAAAGTGTCCTTGTCCATGGAAAGGAGGCTGGAGCTAGATGATCTTTAAGGTCTCTTCCGACCTAAACCATCCTAAGATTCTATGACCAACAACACCCATACCATACACCTCCGGTTTGCTTTAACTAACTGATCACTGATCTCTGATCACCATTTGATATGGTTTGGGATCTCTGAACACAAAATTTCCCAAGTGTACATACAGTTATCTAATACCTGGAGTATTGGTACTAGCACTAAACCCAAAGTTTCTCCTAGTAAATTGCTCTCTGTGACCCATTCCTTTTGACAAAAGAAATCCTCTTTCCTTTCTTCATTTTATTTACAAGGTGTCATGATTGCAGGTAATAGAAAGGGAAAATACTGTACATCCAACACTACTTATTTCCCAGAATTACACTTGCTTAACTATTCTATATATATATATATATATCTTTATAATACACTTATAATAAAATTGCTATGACAATTTATATGACTCTCCCCCTCACAGGTGTTCTGTGAAGCACTCTGCTAAATATCTGCCTTATCTAAAAGTTCCCAAAACCTAGGCATTGTCTATCTGCAGGCAAATAGTTGTATATTTAAAATAATGAGTGATATATATTGAAGATAAATTTAAATTTAGCAAGAAGCTTACCCAAACTGGGTTATGGGGCAAGATTTTCCCCAGTCACACAGTTCTCTGTATACAGCTTGCTTCACAGCATCTTTTTGGTTTTCTAAAATGGTTCCTAAAAATTAAACCATTTTATAGAACCTTAAGCTTGCAACTTATCACAACACACTGCCAGGATGTCTCTGGCCCTGAGTCTATCTTTTCTAATAAGCCATTTCTGAATGTTCTCTCCTGAAACAGAAGGATCATTATTTTCCAGGTACTTATCATAAGGTTTCAAATGATACCTAAAAATAGGTCATACCGATAAGAGTTTCGTTTGACAAATGTCAGGCTCTTCTAATACTTTCCTTTGTAAGACAAAGGGCAAGCCAACATTTTCACAGCTGTCAAGTAATACTCTGCACTGAAACACAGTAGAACAAAACCTGACAGTGAACCATCACTGCATCTGAGTTCTGGTTACATAAGGTAGTATAGAAAAATGAGTGTTTTTCAGATTAACTTTAAAGTCA
Source organism: Chiroxiphia lanceolata (assembly GCF_009829145.1). Classification (NCBI taxonomy): domain Eukaryota; kingdom Metazoa; phylum Chordata; class Aves; order Passeriformes; family Pipridae; genus Chiroxiphia; species Chiroxiphia lanceolata. Next base: position 100,054,734 of record NC_045639.1, read on the forward strand.
AGGCTAGTAGCATGAATGTAATTATGGCTGATATTTACACCACATCTCGCGGAAAATGAGCAGACTTTCAATAATTGAAAAAGGAAGGTGTCAAGTACTTGCACAACTTTTGTGCATTTGTTTTCTCTTGGATTTTATTATTGCCTTGAAAATGCTTCAGATCACTGTTTAGGTGCTCAACCTCTTCACCTCACCTTTCAAGAGAGAATTTTGAGAGCAGATCTGCTTTCCGTTACCTAGCAATTCTTGTGGCATCCGTCTTTCGACTCAGAAAGTGAGACCTGTGATCTTCAGGACAAAAAGCATTAATGAACCATGAAAAAGGAGGTGAACATTAAGTGGTGTGACTACTACCTACAATGCTGAATAGTGAAATCAGCGTGACCATGCCAAAGAACTGGCACAAACAGTGGAGAAACAGAGGCTGTGAGTACTGGCTACACAGGCTGGAGGATGTCACAGGAGTGCATGTCAGGGGGAAATAAAGCATGCAAGTGCTGTGGGTGGAGCAGGAAAAAACTCACTCCCTCCCTTTGAGAGGATAAAAATGTGTTTTCTACTGCACCAAAAGAGCATAAGTCATGGTGATGGGGGGAAGACCACGAGGGACTGATAACACTCACCCACTCCTGATATTTTTACAGTGTTCTATATTATGGTCTTTACACAAGATTGGAATGTATTAAAGAAATAAACTCCTCTTTTCTCTGTAATTGTCCATCATTGTTTTTCCACCATGGACATGATGAAACTTTTCAGTTTCACCACAGTAAACCGAGAGTTTAAGAGTTTTATATGGGAGGAAAACCAGTTCAGGGCAACAAGACAAGAAGATCATCACACTTCTCAACCTTCCCTATTTTTGTACTTTACACATTTATACACTCACCTCTCACAGAATGTGGATTTATATTTTTAAAAGTGGTTCCTACCACCATCAATTCAAGGACTCTTTCAGTCAAGTAGCCAGAAGAAAAGACAGGATTTAAATCTAAGGTTCATTGAGCTTCAGAGGCTGTTTTAATCAAGTCATTTCCCATGAATGTGCTACATCTATCATTATAGGGGTTCCATGTGGTGATTTTATAATTTCTCCACTTGGTAATTGTGTAAACTTCTTCCTCCATACCCTCAGGAAATTTATATAGGATAATTAAATATCCTATTAAAAATCAGCTTTCATTCTATGGTTCAATAAAAATCTATTATAGATTAATATTTACCAATACTATTGCTGAAGCAGACTGTAATTCCTAAAGAAGCCTTTGGTCATTCTTCTGTAGAGAAAATCATCCTGCCAAAATAAACTAGTCATTTTCAGATTAATCTGAACAATCAAAAACTTTTTATTGCGTATCATCAAAACATTTATATAAAATTTATTTAAGTAAGCTACTATCTCACAAGTATTTGTAGCTGTTCAGTTTCAACAAGCAGTAAGAGCCATCATGCCAGATCTTCACCAGGTTTCTGATTTGGTGGCACTACTTTTAAGGACTTCATATACTAAAAGTACAGAATAGTGTTATTCACTTTTGTGTGAACAGAGGCTTAGAAATGAGAAATAATAGGATGTTCTTCTGGATTTATAACACCAATGAGTACTTATACGGCAGAAAAAATAGAACATTTTAAGCATCTAGTCTGCAGTGCCATCTTCTGTGCTTTAAGGCAACACTATTGATTTCCATTTCCCTTTTTAATGAATTATTACTATCTGTGGTAAGTTAACTTCTCTAGGTGTTAACACTCATTTGAGGTCTTCATTTCAGATAATATCTTTAGAACTCTGTGTCATTGGTAGCAACAAATATGCTGCAAGTTTACTTCTGTGTAATACGAAGTAGTACAGGCTATATTATTTCAAGGAAGTCATGCTGAAAATCTGATTTGATCTCTGACTAAGATCTTCCATAATGTTCAATGCACTTCTCCTGATGTAACCAAATACTTCACTGGTTTTGGTAGGATGAAGTAGTTAACAGTATATGAGCTTCCCAGCCCACATGGGCAGATCATCCTATCAGAAGTCCTGTATGGAGGCCCATCTGCTGAAGTGCCCACACCCTTAATTCCCATTGTGAAATGTAGAGCTGTAGGTTCACAATGTTTCACAGCAGTATTCAGTAACAAGTAGAGTTAGATACTATATATATAGGTAGAATGATAATAGTGCCTTTCAAAACTATTTGTACAGCCACAAGTTCTTATCTAAGTTACTTCAATAAAAGTGAAAAGTCACTGAAGAGAAGTATGGATGCTCAGTCATAAAAGACAAAAAAAACCCTCTATTTTGAAATAGATTGAAGCACTCAGAAAGGAAACAAGGGAAATTCAGGCAAACGCAATGGATCTTGGTTTTGCAAGAAAAGTCCTGACCTCGGCAGCAGAAAAAATATGAGAATTTCATATTTAGACTTGACTCTAAACATGATTTAAGATGTCAATGATAAGGAAATTCCTTATATTTTCTGTTTTCAGATGTTTTCAGCACTAAGGTAAGCAGGAGGGGCACAATGGAGATCAATGTAAATAAACTAGATGCCTAATTTTCAGCACGGTGCAGCATATATTGAAACAAATACGTATTTGACAACTATATTTGGAAGTCATTATTCCAGACTCCATGTGAGAATGGGAAAACAATGAGAGAATTAAAAGCACTCAGTGACATAGAAGAAACTTGATATAATTGGTATTGTCACAATTTGTTGAGACGCATCAAATAATTGGCACATGAAACTCGTACAATTTGTTTATAATGGTAGAATGGTTAATGAAATCATAGAGGCTGAATTCTCCATTAAAAGTGCTGTTATCTGTTCAAGTTTTATTGGTGATTCAAAACCCAAGGATCATGTAAGCACATAGATCAATGTTCTACCTAACATACCTTACAAAAAGAACCTGCCACTGTCTGTAGCTGTCTTCTACATTATGGGAATATGTTTCTTCTTGGGTATCTGCTGATCATGTGCAAGAATATCTTGCTCTTACAGGAACTTGAATGTGAGAAATGCAGACCGGTGATCTCATATAGCTGGTAGTGAAACTTCTAAAGAATCCCTAGAAATATGCATGATGATTTTATAATACATGAGGAATTACAGCAAGAAAAGGTAAGTTAATTTTGGACTTCATTGTGCCAGATAAAGCTGAATAACCATGGTATTGGGACTTAATGGTTGCCTAGAAACTGGGGATCATGATCTCACATCCAATAAGATCAAACACTACCCTGAACATAGATATATAAGGAAAATTCATAATACTCCAAACTAGTTTATATTCAAAATCTGAAGAAACTAATGAAAATACCAATTAGAAGGAAAAATGGTGACAGGCAAAAAATTAATAAAAACCTCTGGTCAGTGTCACTGTTAAAAATGGAAATTACCTTAGCTAGAATCTTTTCTTAGCTCACTGGTAAGGACAAGAGCACAAAATTTTAAGGAAAATATCTGGAGAAATAAAGGTAAATAGTTAACAAAATAAGAGTTATGAATTGCCAAAAGTAGTATAGCGGAACAGACTAGCAGAGCTAAAGACATTTGAAAAAAATTGAAAGTGCATTGGGAACAAAATAAATTGTATAAAGGTCCATTACCGAATGCAGATTGTAAAATTGTCAATGATGATATGGAAAGAACAGAAGTTCTGAGTAAACACTGTGTCTCTATACTTGGAAAGAAGAAGAGTACTGCATTCATACCATATGAGGACAGGAAAGTAATTTCTAGGCTATTATTAATAAGTCTTAGGAACAAGTTAGATAACATCTACTTACGATAAACATTTCTGAATCAGGAGGCCAAGAAAATTTGCATCAGAGGGTCACATAAATGCTGGTTAAGGAAATTTGTGGGTCATTGATATTAATTTACAATAAAGATTGCATATATATATATATATATTCATACATACATACAGAAAATGCCAGGAAGCCTCAAAATAGCTAAGACAATGTCAACATAACAAATAGTAAGGAAGAATGATACAGCTAAAACCAGGTTAGTCAGTTGGTCTTAAGTCTCAGCAGAAGTGCCAGGAAATCTGGCTCAGGATTTAATCAACTAAACTGACTGTATGAAAAACAAAATAGTTTTTTCCAATTTATCTAACTTTAATAGTATTAAAATTTTGGTTGATAAAAGTCACATGTAGATATTACATCCATACGTATCCTTGATTCCCAGTCAGTTGAATGGACTCCAGTACCAGTTTCATAGATGTATTTGTATAACTCCACACCCATTCTGATCAGCACCCCTCTTAGAAGGACTAGTTAGCCAAGGTACAGCACCATTCTGCTTTTTTTTCTCAAGCCAGTTTATTCAGTGCTGGATTAAAGAGGTTGTCAATCCATCACACCACACTAACACATTAACACTCCCTTAGATTTGGTAACCATTTGGACTGTGTGTCATTAAGTCAAAATACTAACATCATGCAAAACAACACCACTAACATGTGCTAAAATAATTAATATTTCATTTATTTAGCATTAATTGTTGACAAGTGTCAGCTCACAGTTCCCAGTGAGCAATAGCCGCCAAAGACATTTGTTTTCACTGGGGTTCCACCTGGATACAGAGTGTGGAGGACACTAATCATCCTCTTCTGTAATGGTCTCAAAGTCACTGTGAAGTACTTGGTTATAAAAATACCTTGAAAATGTCCATATATTTTTTGGTATGGCAGTAAATGAGATCAGCAGGATGCTGAAGCCAGAGCTAACTGAATTGCTTGGGGGACTGCTCTCATAATTTATTTTTTTAATAGAAATCAATGTCATGGAGCAATAGGGAAAAGAACTCCACACTTACAGAATGAGGGGCTCTAACCTGGTAACCAGTGACACAGAAAATATTTGAGAATAACAGTCCAATGCAAATTCCCATTAAAAATTTACCATAAATGGATGACATGATTCATGGCTGGAAAAAAAGGAAATGACAAACACTTTACTCCTGTGAGGGAGATATTCAAATTCTGCAAACACATGATAGTATCTGGAGTAAAACTATTAGTAGGATACAATTAGTAGATGAGATGATCTCATATTCACAATCAAAGGATTTTTAAAGTTGAAGAATATTCAAAAAAACCTATGAACCTGTGTTTGAGAACTGTAGAAATAGTCACCTGCTGAAAGATTTAAAGAAAGAAGATTGAAAAAAGACTTGAGGAAGTACCTTCAGAAGAAGACAATTATGAATGTTACCAGACGTTTTAATGTAACAAAGAAAGGTATAAAAGAATCTGTGTTGTAAAGCTAAAGTTAGGCAAATTGAAATTTGAAGTTAAAGATTGGATGATAACAATGAGGATGATTTACTACAGGTTTACAGAACAAGCTGACCATTGTGAAGGATTTTTTAAAAGTATTAGTTATTATTATTAATTATCAATTCTAATATTTTCATTTAATATCTTATGCTATTCTAAAAAAAAAAAAAAAACCAAACAAAAAATCAAAAACCCGAAAACCCAAAGAAACCAAATTATGTGAGGAAAACTGCCAGTAGCAGTTCAAAATACTTGATCTGATGGCTCACTCTGGCCTTAAATCTTTGCAAGCACATCGCATTATTCACTACTTCTCAGGGCTTACATAACAGCAACCATCAGTAAAGCTTTCTTTCCAGCTGGCTAAAAGAGTATTTCCTGGAAGGCAGTGACCTGGCCTCGGTTATTCATGCTTTTGTTCTTTCTCATTTAGACTGTAGTGATTCAGCATTCAATATAACTGGTCATACTGTTTCAGCACTTAAAGAAATTCAGCTACGAAAAAATGCTACATCTCATTTCAACAGTGCAGTCCACTGGAAACGTATCAGATATATCCCCCACGCTTTTTCTTAACTTTCTATTAACTACCTAAAAAAGTTCAAGGTCTTGATTCCTTCCTTTAGGATACACCACACCTGAAGGCCATGAATAGAAAGGTCTTCATGAAGTTTTATAATGAAAACCAGATTTGATAACTTGTTGCCAGTTTGGTCTAATGTAATGGACTCCCTACCCTTTGCCTATAACTATATCTAAATGATATTTTATGGACCAGACCAAGTTGCTTCTGTACATGCTCCAACCCCATATAGTCTTCAACAAGTGAGTTGTGATTCACCTTATGATTATGTTTGGACACTCTTGTATTTGGATTTGTAGAGTAGTTTAAGCTGGAAGAGACCTGAGAAGGTCATCTAGTTCAACTTCAGGTCAAAGCTTGTCCAGGTTCAAAGTTAGGTCAGTTACTCAGCCCTTGTCCAGTCAAATTTTATGCATCTCCAAGGACAGAGATTTCAAAACCCTTCTGTGTTACCTAGTTGAGTCTTTGACAACATTTGTGGTGATTTTTTCTCTTATGACTAGAGTGCATTTCCCTTTTTGCAGGTTTTAACCGTTGAGATTTATCCTTTCATTGTATAAACCTCTGAGAAATTTGATTCTACCTTCTCTGTAACCACCTAATTAGTTTAGCTAAACACAGCAGTTATGTTTTCCTCATAGCCTTCTCCAAGTGGGTCAAATCCAGCCTCCTCAGCCTCTTGCTTCTTCAGCATCTTTCTTATAATAGGCAGTCCCAAACTAGACAGAGTAATTCAGGTGCAACCTCATAAATGCTAGATAGACAACAGAGAATAATCACCTCCCTTGACTGGCTGGCTGGCTGTGCTCTCTCTAGTGCAGCCCATACACTGTCAGCCTTAAGTTCTACAACGCTCACCCTGGCTTACGTTCAACTCCTTGCCCAAAGGAGTTCTGCACGGTGGTTTTGATGCAATATGTCCCATCTGATCTAGAGTATCCTACTCATACCTGGCCACAGTTTATTATGCAGGCAATTCTGTGTCAGAGTCAACTTTTCTTGGGAAGGGAATAATCCAAGACGATGGAATTTAGGGCCAAAACCAAGGATTTTATAAACCTAACTGCTTTATTTAGCATATGCAACATAAGACTCAAACTATTCATTATACCATTGTTAAGCAACATGAATACTAAGAGAGAATCAAAAAGTCCTCAAAAATACTTCTCACTAAGACACTTCCTCTTCCTCCCTCTTTCTACTAAAAAAAAAAAAGAATTAAAAAAAATAAAAAATTACTTAACAAAACCAAGACACTGAACACACTTTCCCTGGCGCAGAGGGAATATAAAAATAAACTGTTCAGAACAGATGTTCAAAGGCTGACAGCCATGTTTTTCACTGCACTGGAAAATATATGAATACTTTAGTGCTGAGCCCAGAGTAACAAAGAAAATGAGAAGGGAAGAGAATTGTAGCTACTTATCTTTTTTTTTTTCAGTTTGGCAACTGAAATTGTGTTATTATGAAGCCATAAAAGTATGACAATCGTTAAGACAAATGATGTAAATATGACTAATGTTATCAGCCAGATTACAAAAAAAGCTTATTTTCAGAGTATTAGAGTTAAGGGCAAAAAGCACAACAGGATCTGCCATTCTCAGTAAAACAAGTCATAAAATCTCATTCAGTAATTTCCATGTTCAGTGCCAGCTATATGCAATTTGAATTAGCACGTGTGTTTGGACATGTGCCATCTTACTTGACAACATGAAGAAAGAAAAAATCTACATGTCCATTGGCAAGCTGCCCTGATAGTTAAGCACATTCTTGATTTTAAAATATGCACATTATTTTCAGTCTAAATTGCTCTACCTTTGATTTTCAGCTGTTGAGAGTACATTTTACTGTCTCTGTCTGCAGGGTCAAAGAGTCTCCTACTAACAGATAGGCTCTCCTTGTGGAGTCACTTTGTAATTAAGTTGCCTCTTAAATACCGATTGTGCAAGCTAAATAAATGGAGGGATTTTTACCATAAAATATTTTTTGTAGGTCTTTTATTGAAAACATGAATTATGTTTTAAAATACATTTTCTTTCCAGCAGTAAGTTGAAAGCAGGATGTAATAACAAGGTATTACAGTCATCAATATTTTGCTTAGCTCCTAAGTGCCACATCATGGCACTTAATTAAAACTTTCTCATTATGCATCCTAGGATGATACTACCTCCTGCAGTAAAAAAAAAAAGGTAGAACAAAAAAACCAAACCAACCAACCAACCAAAAACTAAACCCAGAAACAAACAAACAAACAAACAAAACCCATCAGTTCTTACTGTGCTGCTAGAGTGGTTGTTCTCCAGGCCCACAGGAAAACAGGCATTTACACCACCCCTGTAAGGTGTGTGTGCCTTCATTCACATGGTCCAGCTGCACTTCACTGTGCTGTAGAAGTCACTAATACTTTTAATTTTTGAGGAGATTAGGAAATTGAGATATTCTCCATACCCTCATTACATTGTCCACAGTGGTTGGACTGAGACCCTTCGGTGAGTGACCAAATATTTCAACACGTTAAGCTCTGTTAAAGCTTTGATAACCGTAGAATCAGAGAATCACAGAATGGTCCGGGCTGGAAGGGACCTTAAAAATAATCCAGCTCCAACCACCTTGCCATGGACAGGGACACCTTCCATTAGACCAGGTTGCTCAGAGCCCTGTCCAACCTGGCCTTGAGTTCTTCCAGGGATGAAACATCCACACCCTCGCTGGGCAACCTCTTCCAATGCCTCACTACCCTCACAGTAAATAATTTTTTCCTCATATCTGATCTAAACTTACCCTCTTTCAGTTTGAAACCATTCCCCCTTGTACTGGCACTTGTAAATAGTGTCGCTGTAAATAGTCTCTCTTCACCTTTTTTGTAGCCTCCTTTCAGGTACTACCCAGGGACGAGGCAGGCCTATGGATGCTGCCATAGACCATGACACAGGTAAGCTACTAAAGACATCATGGAGTTAAACAGGAATACAGCAGACATAAAACCAACGATGGAGCCACATTCAGATGGATCAGATAGATATAGTATTACTTGACATTAGTGAGAACATTTCCACTGGCTTCAGTGAGTACAGAATTGCCCAAAACCAAAAGATTTTTTGTGGTTGTTTTTGCATTTCAACAAGCTGGATTTAAATTCATTAACATTCCAAATGACAGCAATAATGAATAGTTCAGTAATAATTACCAGGACTCCACAGAAAACTCTATAAATTATGTCATAAGCTACATACTGCATGCGCCAATTTTCCATAAACAAGGGATTATTGCACTGTCTGTTTTCTAACAATAGGCACGTTTGGTAATTTTGACTAGAACTATACGTTATTCATCTGAATTTAAAACTGTGCTCATTTATTCCTTTGCTAAAATTGTCCTCCCATTCCAATAACAGATTCAACTGAGGTTTCCTCCAAGGCAAAGAGGTTCTCTTCACCCTCTGAGTTTGAGCTGAAAATAAATTATTGGACTTCCCGATCATGCACAGTGTTTGAAAACCCGAGGGTAGAGAAGGTCATGGTAAAGACTTTTATTTTAAAAATTACCTTTCAGCCCATTTCATTAATGTATAATCCCTAGTTACAATACTTGTCTGCATTGTTGATCAAAATCAAATGTAGGACAAAAATCAGAACTGAGAGGGAAGAGGTTTTTAGAAAGACACTTTTAAATTGCGTAGAGAAATTACCAATTGTGAAGTTATTCGTGTATTTTACTTGGGTCATGCTGAATTCTCAGCAGTTGGTAAAACAAGAAAGAATTTATTGTTAAGTGGAATTTAAAAATCATATTTATAGAAGTTGTAACTTCATTTCCAAAATTACTACAAAGAACTATTAATTTTACTGTTGTCAAAATTTAAACTGACTTTTTTGAGTCTAAATGTGGAAGATTACTCAACATATTGCCTCAAAAATTAATCTTAAAAATTCATATGCTGACCAATTGTTTTAATATCCAATGACATGGAGTTGAAAACTGAAAGAAATCATTCAGTTAGCTTAATCCAGACATTTATTTCAAGTACCAATTCAACTGTGCAATCGCAGCCCATTTTCCATTTTGAACCTAAAGTTTAGCTTCTGTCCACTACTCCAAATGGAAACTTGATTCACATAAGCATTCACTCTGGCAGAGAGTAGAAAAAAATTTCTTATAATTTTCACTTTGTGTGAAAATTATATTTGTGGGCGCTATCTCTTATTTGCTCTTATACCAATACTATTCTTCACTGAAAATACATCTTTTCCTTCTCTGATGTGCACTCTTTTCAGGAAAGCTTCTTGTGAAGTGTCATGGTTTGAGATTCCCAAAATCCAATTCCCTTCTGTTCTGGTTGTGATATGTTTATATTTTGCAAAAGTGCTCATTGGGTAAAACTTCAAAACTTCAAGGATTACCACCCCCTGGGGTTTTACCATTTTATAACTGCAAGGGGAAAAACTGTTTCCCCCCACGACAGAAGTTAAACAAGCTAAGCTCCTTCAATCTTTTTTTTTGTAAATTAAATTATGAAAGTCCTTGGTCATCCCAATATCTCTTCTCAGTAGGGTATCTGAATGCATCTCTTTCCTGACTCAGATGATCAGAAGCATTTAATCTAAATTAAGGAATTAATTTCACTGAGATGGCCACACCTGTATTGGTAAACCGGCTGTATGGGAGGGATGTTGGTTGATGTGGCATGGCTCGCTTCTACACAGGCAAGCACTGTGCAAATGGGAAAGTGCAAATGGGCCTAAATGAAAAACACGCAAGGGCTATACTAGCAATTTAAAGTAGGGATGATCTCACATCATTGCTTGACCTGTGTCTTGGTCCTGTGTTATTTATTTCCACCACTGTAGCATATGATGAATGCGACACTGGTACTAGTACTTCTCCATTTCTCCTGGAAATACTTTTCACAACATATCCTAGATCTCAGTTTACCTTCTTGACAATCATAGCTCACAGCCATCCTGAAGTCAATTGCTGTACTTGTATTTTTCTCCATCTGACTACTATAATCTTCCAGGATTTTACCAAGTCAGGACATTTGGGGTTGTCTAACTGTTACATTTACAATTTTCTTCAGTTCTCCAAGGGGTCTTCAGGATTTTCAAGACTGAAAATATTACATGTCTACACTGTAAGTTAGTAAATCAGACTTGTAAATTATAATAGATATGGAGTAAGTAAGGAAAGGAACAAGGGCTTTTTGTATACAAAAACAATTGTGTAGATTACAGTATCTGCTTGCTAGGACAGTGTACATGAGTTACCAAAATTAACATGAACATTGGGGTTTTTTTTTCAGGTACTGCTATACACCAATAATCATATGACAATAACTTCCTAGACTTCCTCAATTTCACTCCAAGATTGCATGTGTTAATAGAACACCCTGAGAGATTTTATGTGAATATAAAACAAAACCAGAGAATTTTTTTATGCATTATATGACATTAAAATCTCAGTTTATGCATGTTTATCCAACTTTCATTCAGCGACTGTATGTGAACACATATTCTTCATTCCCAGGAAGTTTATAACCGAGGCAGCCTTAGTACTCTGTTCACTCAAAATCTTTGATAAAAAAACCCAAAGCATTCTGGTCAAATTCAAATGCAGTAATAATAAAAGCAACACAGACTTTGACTTTTTATTTCTTAAATGTCTTATCTCTTAGCCAGCAGAGGAAGCTTATTGAGGCTATGAATAGCTGAAATAAGTGATTGATAATGAAGAGGGGGAAAAGTTAATTAAAGATTTAAAATGAGAATTTTGATACCCTATGTGTTCAAACAAAGTGCCTTTCTTAGATCCCACAAAGCCTTACTCGTATGTTAATTTCATGGAAATGAGGTTTATTATACTCTGTGGATTTTTCATTAAACAAGCAGAGACATAACCATATATACTCTTCTCTCCCTACCCCAAACTCTCACATATTCTGTGAAAGGTGTGATAGATGCTTTCTTTTTATCAGTTTTTATCCCTTGTCAACTTGTCTTTGTTGAATAAACATAAAAGAGACGGTATAGCATACAAGATGGATCCCCAATCTGACTGAACTCAGCATTTCTTAGGGTCTACCCCAGCTCTGTTCATTTCTGCTGGTTTCTAAATTGCAAGCTTTCCACATTGAAACTGCTTATTTAGAATGGTGTCTGGCTCATCCTAACTAGCTAACCATGCCAGAGACTGGGCTAACATCTTCATATTGCATTCAAAACAGTCCACTTCCCAAGAACTCTTCCAATGTTTTAGAATTTGCTATTTTGGACATATCTTCAGCCTATATCGACTCTTCAGATTTAGAAGATTTTGTCAGATTTTTATTTGGGTTCTTTTCCTGAAGCAATTGCCTCCTCTTTCTACCTTCAGAGGCTTCCAGCTGGCCCAGAGAGTAGACATTAGGACAGGAATATGTGGACTTTTTTTTTTTTTCCCCTTCTATTGTGGTTTAAGCCCAGCTGGAAATAAGACACCACACAGGCTCAACCCCCATCTCTTTTCCAACCCCACCTCAGTGTAATGGGGAGGAGAATCAAAGTACAACTTGTATGTTGAGATAAGAGCAGTTTAATAATTGAAAATAAAGTAAAATACAGTAATAATGATAAATTATAATAATAATTGTAATAAAAAAGGAAAAACAAGTGATGCACAATGTAATTGCTCACCAAACACTGACTGATGCCAGACCCCTGTTCCCAAGCCCAGATCCGCACCTTTTCTGGGTAACTCCCCTCAGTTTATATACTGGGCATGATGTTCTATGGTGTGGAATAACCCTTTGGTCAGTCTGGGTCACCTGTCCTAGCTATGATCCCCCCAGTTTCTTTTGCTTACCTCCTCACTGGCAGAGTTAGTGGTGATTGCAACTGCTGGGGAACACCTTCATGCTATTTTCTGTAGAAGCCTTCTATTCACAACTATCCATAATATCATGTCTCTGAACACATTTTAGAGCCGAAAGCAAGAAAAAACTGCTCAAGTTCTCTAGTCTTCTCTGCTGTATTTAATCTCTCCAATCTTTGCCTGAAAGATTAATAGCTTAGTTAACTTTTCTATACTTGCTTGGTCATCCAACACAGGAGGGCTTACCAACATCACAGAAAAAGTTAAATTCTGAATATCCAGCATCAATGTCACACAACCAAATGACACTGTTAAAAGCATGTTTCATTAGTTAAATAAAAATACGACAAAAAAATTTAAAGTCAAGAGAAGTGTGGAAAACCAATTACGATCTGGGCATTGTGCATGGCTCAGGAAAGCTAGTGAACTATTTATGTTTCTTATTATTTATTCAACCATGTTAGACACTGGCTTAGTTTCTTTTGAAATATGAGGAAGTCATTCCACTTGTTCCAGCAACAGGTCTATAAAGATATATATTTCTTTAACATTCTGTATATTTTTTATTTCTCTTATTTTACCAACAGGACATAAAGGACTCAATTGCATTTTTCAGTTAAACCTAGTATGTTATATATACATATATCAGATATAAATATCCTAGATGTATCTTAATATCTATTATGTGTCATTAGAAGTGTCCTACGTACCCTCCAGCTGCCAGTTGAGAAGCATTTCCTGGTCTCATCTACTCTTCTGACATATGTGCACAGCCCACAGACATCTTCTATATCCCAAGGCTTCTTAGGAAGCCTAGACATTTATGTTTAGGCACCTTAATCAAGTTCAAAGTGTTGTAATATAGGAATGCAACTCTTCTGGATAATGCTTTGGTTAAAATACTCATTAAACAACAATATGACTATTTTTCATGTTACCTCTTCCCACCAACCTCAGGCTCTCTAAAAATTATACAAAGAATTCAAATTGTGGGAATTAAATAATTCCTTGATTTTAGAGGTTTTCTTCCTATTTTTTGTGTTCTTTCTTGAATATTTTATAATTAAAGGGCTTGGTCTTTCCATTCAGGTAATGTGTTGAGTTTCAGAGGAGTTTTGTAGTCTACACACCTCCTAGACATCCTGTAGGAATGCCCTAGTAGATGTCTTGGAGACTTTTCTAACCTAGACGACCTAGACATTTAGTATGCTGCTATACGTGGACTGGTGAAGCATGTGGTTCTTTCCAGGGCTATTCTTATCATATAGATTCTGCTCTTCCACTAAAAATCTCCTGTGGGTTTTTTTTTATGATTTTCATAAGAATTAAAGATTTAAAAATGAATGTTGTTCAGTTTTGTTTGCTTTGAAACTTTAAAGATTCTCCTCACATGCATCTCAAGGTATGGAAAGAGTAAGCTATACCAGCGTAAGCAAAGATAAATTATCAGCAGTACGAATGAAACCTGGGACCTCTGGATCCAAACACACATATTTCCACTGACAGTGCAAAGGGGCCCTATTCCACAGCAAGGGGCTGTGGCAAGGTCATCAACTCTCTTTTCACAGAAGAGGAATACAATGCTGCCTTCAAAGGATAAAAAAACCCCTCATTGTTTTCTGCTGAACTGCACTTATTTTGATCTCATTTCATAGAACTGAACAAAAAATGTACTACTTTTAAGAGTATTACAGTGAAAGCTTTATATATTCAACTGAGTTCAGGAATTCTCTTTGTAAGTATATTGATTTAGATTACCATGGGATTCATAGAAAACTAATGAGGAAGCAACACTTGGCTTCCCAGAACAAATACTTATGCCAGCTCTCCAAAAAATAATGGGAAAAATTATTAACCTCAAGGACACAGCATCCTGTCTACTAATAAGATGTATATTTATTTTTCCAAGTTCAGAACTTGAAAATGTAAAGGCTAATGAGTAGTTAAAAGTCTCCTGAGAAGAAAGGATAGGATGCTTCTCATAACATAGCTAGGGAAACAGACTGAAGGGTTAAGCAGAGGGAGAGGAAGAAAGAGTCTAGGATATTGGTGCCTTTCCAGGACGAAGATGTAGCAAGCTGTAGGGAAAAGATTCATACAAATACATACCACATTTAGTGGTTTAAATGTTTAACGAGGTTTTTTTATGCTTTCCTTCTAAATAAATCACACTTCTAGAAGGCTTTTGGTGACCTTTTTTTAATCAGCAGTTTGAGGAAGGTGATTCTGCCCCTCTACCCTACTCTGGTTAGACCCCACCTGGAGTCCTGTATCGAGCTCTGGGGTCCCCGGCACAGGAAGGACACCAACCTCTTGGAGCCAGTCCAGAGAAGGGCCACCAAGTTAATCGGAGAGATGGAGCATCTCCGCATGAGGAAAGGCTGAGAGAATTGGAATTGTTTAGCCTGAAAAACACAAGGCTTCGGGATGGCCTTCCAGTACCTGAAGAGAGCCTACAGAAAAGATGGAGAGGGACTTTTTTCACGAGTAGGAAAAGAGGGAATGATCTCAAACTGAGGCAGAGTAGGTTTAGATTAGATATGAGGATAAAAATAATTACTTTGAGAGTTGTGAGGCACTGGAAAATGTTACCCAGAGAATTTATGGATGCTCCATCCCTGCAAGTGTTAAAGGCCAGGCTAGATGGGGCTCTGGGCAATCTGGCCTGGTGCAAGGTATCCCTGCCCATGGCATGGGGGTTTGCAACTAGGTGATCTTCAAGGTCCCTAGCAACCTAGGCCATTCTATGATTCTATGATTCTATGATATATTACCTTGCCCTGGCCTCAGAGAAATGGGAACAACAGGGTCCAACCCTGTTTTAGACCCAGCCTTCCCATGGGAGAACTGCAAGCCAGGGGACAGTCAATGATCTGAAAAGGACTACATTCATTCAGACTACAGGAGCCACAGGATACTAGGATATGACTACTTTGTCAAAATAAGGAAAAAGATGTCAAGGCTCTATATTTCATTTTAGCTAATACTTTACATTCCAATAGCCCACATCTTTACTTTTCCTAATATACCTCTCTCAGGCACAAGTCTCAAGAGAAAATTTTCTTTATCCTGTGAATAAGGGGACTCTTCCTTGTACCGTCCAGCTTTTCCTCTGCTTGTGGATCACCTTTACATGCATTTTGACCCATTTGGGTCCATATAGAAATTGTGCTGCTGTTCTAAGACAGAACACATGTGAGGATGTGACAGCTTTATGACTTTGGTGATAGCACAGTAAACAGGCACATTACAAAAAGGGCAATTATTGTAGGATTTGTGATGTTATTTGCAGTACTTGCTTTGCTAACATGAGCAGCACTGTAAAAATGTTAGTTGTTAACACTGTTAAAACAAAATACCAGAGTTTCTTGCAGCACAAGTGGCTGGTATGCTGATAAATGACACTGCATGAAATGGTGGCCATGAAAAGCAAATTCACAGTGAATCACCCTCAACACCAGATCGGAGTAACAACATTGCAAAGCTGATTTGTGGGTTGATGTTGCCATTTAATGTGGTTTCCATCAAACTGTTCATAAAATTCATAGCTGCAGCTAACCTCCATTACTGTGTCCTTGTACATTCTTCTTGAAAATAACTTGTTTATGAAGCTTCAGCAATGCAGAAGGACACTGTACGATCTGAAAGAAATGGAGGAGCTTCATGTAAACATCACTACAAAGCAGTGGCCAAAAAGGCACATTCCATATTTGAGCTTCAATTTCTTACTTGCATGTTATGTTCTGTCCAGTAGTCTTTGTAATTGTCTCTGCCATATATATTGAAACCAGTCTACAGGTAGATGCAGGTCTACAGCTCATAGACATCTATGCAGATATCTAATTTATGAATCTGAATCTGGAGATGAACTTCACTCTTTATCACTCTGGCAAGTCTCCAGTATCCTTACAGACCACTGGTATAATCCTCAAGAAACATGACCACTGTTCAATATCCATGGAGGTGCCTAGCATGTTAGCACCTTCAGCTCCCTGGAGAATCCTGGTTTAGATATCAAATAGATCTAGCACCTAATCAATTCTCTATTGACATCAAAATAATTTCAATGAAACAGTCTATTTTTATTTGTAAATTGATGATTTCATGTAATGTTTTCATCTGTGTTGGTAAATTCACCAGTTGCATGATCAGCTTTGCGTGAATAAATATTCCACATCTCCAACCCTTTTACATGACTTAGATTCATGATGAAAAAATATCAATACAATGTCTATGGAAAGTATGCCAATAAGATAGAAAAGTAGCCTGTTTGTTACAGTTCTGAGAGGGAATTTTTGTTTTGCCTGCTCACAGTAATCTTTTTTTTCTCTACTAAGGGTGTTTTGTTGTTTTGTGGTTTTTTTGTTTTGTTGTTGTTGGGTTTTTTCTTACTTTGGCATTTAGATAATTTATATAGACAATATTGTACTTTTTTATGCTGGTTAAAAAAAAAAAGAAGATTCAAATTTATTTTTAAATCTCACTATAGCAAAGTAAAGACATATATCCTTCGGTTTCAGAATCACGGAAATATTTGTAAAAGAAGTATGTATTGCTGAGGTGTACACTTCAGAGAGTTTTTGATTCATGTTTCAAGTACAGATTTACAGCATAGATTTAGTATGTGGGGAAGAGCTTTTAACAGCCCAAGAGCAACTTAACTCTTCCTCTGATTTTTCATAAAAAAGGACTTCAAGTTCTTTTCAGATCAGATTGTATGACTTTTCTAAAGGAAAAGCAAACTGGAAAGTGCAGCTGCCTTAAAGCTGAATAGGATTTAACAGAGCAAGCCCTGGAAAGACGGGGTCCACTATGATAATTTAGACTATAGATCACGGAGTCAGTAGCTCCATAATGTGTGAACTCTGAAAATCTCACCTTTTTTCCATGTTGGGGAAAAGCAAAAATTAAATATTACTTGGAAAGTTAGTATTCAATGCTGAGAATTTATCATAATGCTGAAAATACAATATATGTTCATAAATATTCTAGGCTTATTCAGACAGCAAAGTAATTGGAATATTTCAATAAGATCCAAGCTTGCATTTCCCTGGACGAACTGCTCAGCCTACTAGCTTGAAAAGGCAAAATACAAAGGGCAAGATTTTCATGACTGATTATGGAACTGAGAGAGTCACTTTGCATTTCCTAAAAAGGGATCTGATTTTCATAAAATACAGAGAAGCCTTGAACCTTCTCAAGCTGAGCACCCCAAGCTAAACCAGCTAAATTTACAAGTCATTTCTGCCAGTTTCATGAAAAGAAAATATCAAAGACTCAAATCCAATTTGATCATGAGAATCAAGTCCTACTAATTTTAATTATTGATAAATAGACTAAATAGATCAAACCCAGGAAGGATGCAAACACTGCTGACATCTCTCATTTTCATTCCTTGTTTGGGTTACAAGGGAAACAGTCTAAACTAGCTTGCAACATGATGTTGCATTTTGAAACTGAAAACAAACAACAGCCTCTGCTCTGCAAATTCCTCACCCACAGTCGGGAGGACAACAGCTAATTGGATTAAGAAATGGATTATGACACCCAGAATAGTTTGAATTGTTTAATTGGATTAAAATACATTGAACCGGCCATTTGGATTAAGGCATAATCAAACTTCTCCACAGACAAAAGATCTGAGTAGTGTAATAAGGGGGAAAAAAAAAAGAGAGAGAGAGAAAAAAAAAGATAAGATGAGAAATGCTTGTTGGGGGGGGAGGGGGTATACTACTCTCCTCTTCCTAGCTATTTTTAATGAAGGGCACATTATCTCCTTGCCTAGCAGCTGAAATAACATTGTGTAATGGAAATGAGCTCAGCAAAAGGACTGTAGTCATTATAAAAGATAAAAATCCCTAGAAACCTGTTTAAATGTTAATAAATATAAAAGGATAAAAGGAGAAATTAAACATTGCAATACAATATTATCCACTATGCAAAACTTCCCAGTCTGCACTGCCTTCCCACCACACTATTGATTTTTAAATTGCATTGTCTTTTTATTTCTTTTCTCTAAATCTGTCACTGTAAGAACTGACACAAAATCTAATCAAACCATAAGGAAACCATCAATTTTATCTAGTTATTCAGATGGTTGCAGAATAACATCACAGCCTCTGGTCCTGTTCACAGTAATGAAATCAAGCCCTGACCTCTGCTTTCTAATTTTAAAGGTTTTGCTTTGGAAGAACTGCACAGCTGAAGAGAATACTTGTTTGAGAGTGTTGTGGGGCAGGGTAAGAATATAGAGTGTCAGAAGCCATTGACTAAAACGCTTCTGCCTTTCTCACTGACAGATACATAGAGATCTACATGCTTTTTAATACTTTCTCATCTGTGCCTTTTCCATGAGCAAGCCTTGCAAAATTATTTCTTTTCAGAAGTTCATAGAGCAATATCGGTGTCATTCCACTACACATCACATGGGTGTGCACAAAAAAAGCTAGCTGGTGCAAAGACCCTGAAGCCATTGCCATTAAAAATGGGCATGAAGCCAAGATCTTGATTCATTCCCATCCAGGGCCTTCAGAAAGCCCACAGTGCTGGCAGCATCTGCTGAACTTCTGAGCCCTTCAGGAGAGCCACAGACTTGCAGAGGCTCCAGCAAGGTTGAGGATCTGCCTTATCATCCAACTCCCCATTGCAAAACCAGTGCTAGACTGGGAGGAAGGGATAGGGAGAAACATGAGGGAAATGAGTGAGGAAGAAATCAAGTTGACCACAGCAGTGGTTGGGGTCCTGTTTAGTCTCCCCCTATAGTTCCTGTGGCCCACGCAAGCAGCAGGGAAGTGAATCATTGCACTTCCAGCCCATGCTGTCCCCTCTGTTAGACTAGAGAGGACAGCTGTTTCCTTTCAGGTCTTCTTGCCAAGCTCAATCGCTCTGACATTGCTAAAGTGCACTGAATGCACACACCAATAAACAAAAGTAGTGAGAGGGCATTGTGAAAACAGGTGATGCTTGAGGTCAGAGATGGAGTAAGTGTCATAGAAGTTCAGGACTATGTGAGCAATTTTCCCAGCTGCAGTTTGCCAAAAAATAAATCTTTATTCATCTGCAACAGGATATGTTTTAACTTAGCATGAAAAGTCTACCTTTAACCTTAACTTTTGTAGAAACCCCCTCATAAACCAAATAACATTGCTGAATAATATGTGACTTAAATTAGCAGATTATTGGAGACAAGAAATATCTATAAACTGTAGTCATAAATTAATGTGCATTGAACTTTCCAATTACTGTCTCTAAATCATCTTGGTTCTATCCACATTTTCATCTTATTTCTCAAGAAATGAACAGGAAATAATAAAATTCTGTTAATCTATTAACATAAGAACAAAAGTTGAGGATGAGATGATATAGACTCATCGAAAGACTGATTTCCTTCCATGATTCAGAATATAAATTTCCTGGGTTTGCTTTGCTTTGCTTTGGTTTCAGTCAGACATCATGCCATGGATATTTGCAAAATTATAACAATGTTGCATTCTGTGATCTGGAGGAGTTCAGAGCATGCACTGAATGCTATTTTTGCATGTAACCATCTTCCTCATATTTGTTTGAACAGCAAGGACTGCTCTTGTGTATCAACATGGTCTTTACATGAACGATCGCAGAGCCTTTCTGAAAGAACTGTGGAAGGCTGTTAGCTTCAAGAAAAAAAAAACAAACCAAGGGATTTGGGGACTTAGATTCAAACATTACAACAATCTTCTGCTTATCATCACCCACAGCATACTGCACTTTAGGATTGACTCATCTATAGTAACAAGGTTTTTAATGTGCTAAAGTGCTTAAATGTTTTGCTGGAAGTCTGTGACTAGCCAGAGAGAACCTAAACCTTGGAATCTCTGACCCAGCAGTGCTCAACTGTGCTGGTCTGGCTAGGCACATCACAGGTATGCCAGCAATACCAAACTAAATGAGGTAAGATTCCTCTAGTAACAGTGATTGCCAAGCCAGCACCCTAAGAAACAATTCATAAAGCAATATCTGCTTTGACTCACCATCTCTTCCCTCCTTTCCTTCTCAGTGAACCTGTCTGTCAATCTACAGCTTCAAGGTATGCTTCTTTGTGCTGAAGTAACCAATTAAGTTTTATTGCTTTATTGATGCCACAGATATAAAATGACTATGTAGAGCATCTGTCATAAAACGCTTGCTTAAAAATCCGTTGTTGGAGACATCAGTACTGCAGTAGAAAGATGAAAGGAAGATTTAAAACGCATGATGTGGATATGTGTTAGAAGCTAATTACATGCAGTGGGAACAGATACAAGGATGGCTTGCCATCAGCTATGGATTGCATCTAAGATGTGGTTATCAGTGCTAAAATGTTTTCATAAAACAATCTTATGTGCTGTCGAGCTAGTCATTTTTCTATCATCAATTGTTCCTTCTAGTGAATTTTTTTTAAGAAGAAGAAAACTCAGTATTGCATTGAGCTCTCATACTGTATGGAGTGGAGTTCCTTTATGGGAATTCACTAGTACACACAAAACATTAAATGCTGGTCCTGAACAGGGAAGTCTATTGTCAGGAGCCGTCTCTGATAGCAATGGCATTAATTTATAGAAATGTAAAGAATAAATTCAGCATGAAGAATCTACGACCATATAAATCTATTATGGATAAGTTCAAATGAAAGCTGTTGAAAAGAACTGGACTGCCAGTATACTCATGTAACTACCTGTGACTGAGAAAGTTTGTAAAAGAAAAAAAGAAATCCTAGCAATAAAAATGGAAAGGTGTCTTTCTTCTACCATAACCTTTCATCCTTGATATATACCCCACTTCTGCATTTTTCATATGAAAGCTTAAGAGAGTATTGAAATTCTTTTAAAAAGAAAGGAAAAGGAGAAGCAGTGCATATTGCCTATCAGATACAGTCACGGAGGCAGTTGGCTCAGATATACAGATTAGGGAATCTTTTATGCTTTGGCAGCATTGGCCTCTGCTTTGTTCTGTGTAGCCCACAGAAGTATTATCTTCTTAATTTGTTATTTTATAAATATTTTGAACACTGAAACCTTTAAAAAGCCCCAGAACAAACTAAAAAAAAACCAAATAGCCTCACTATTGTCAGTTTTAAAATGGCAAACTCAAATTCCTAGCAGGTTCCTTTGAAAAGGGAAATTGTGTATGAGGATCATGTGCATAGGGACACGTTATCAATTCTGAATGATATTCAAGATGTAGTCTTGCCTGCTGCTAGCACATTATACAGTGCTGCAAATCAGATGTACCCTTAAGAAAGGTCAGAAGAAAGAGATTTTAAATACCATGGGATTTTTCCTCTTTTTATACAAAGGGCCATGCTTTATTGAAGAGGTTAGGAAATCTGGTATTGTAAAATCCACAGTGCAAAACAATTTTGTGGCACTGAAATAGGAGGCAATGTTATTTACTGCATGTGTAAATATTAAAGAATTGAAAACCTGCTCTAACTTAACATTAAAACATATTTTTCAGAGATTTGGGCATGTATCTAATAAATTGACTGTCTTATTCAGGAAAATAAGGAGACAGAAGCAAGTATTAAACCCTGCTACCAGAGCTGCTCAAAGAAATATTCACTGATTATTTTCATTCCTTGTTCCTTTTCCCCCTCATTTCCTTTCTGCCTTCTCTTCCTTTTTCTGGCTATATAAATAGTTATTTGTTCAGAGTCAGGAAGGATGTTTTGTGGCAAGAGGAGGAAAGTCTCTTTTTTTTTCATTTTTTGTTACTGTTGGTATCATTCATATATCAAGACAGAAATAGTTTAAAAACAATCCCTAAATATTGAAATTCAAAAGAATGCTAAAATTGTAATCTTTTTGACCTGACTTGATCAATCCTCATGGTAGTTCCACCAAAGCATCCAACATCTTCCTCAGCAAAGCTCAGGCCTAAAAGACTGCTGAAGAAATATTTGTTTTACTATTTGACCATGCCCCAAAACTCATTGTAGGATTACTAATTTTTTTTGTTCACATATTGATCCTGACACAAACTCCCTCTCTAATGGATGCAATGAGCTTTGTAACTGTTACACATCTTCAAAAGTGAGAAGGAGGAAACCAAAGAACTGCTTTGCAGAATGTGTTTCCTGCCTTGACATTTCAAGAGTCAAATACAGATGAGAAATATCTGCAGGTGGTTTACCCCCAACCTGTCAAATAAGATCAGGTAAATCAAGATGTACCAGGACCAGTCTTTGTAGCAGCAACAGGAAAAAATAACTCTGGTTAGGAAGAGTACATAGAAATGCTGCAATAGATGCATCTCTGACAGTGTCTCCCACTCCTCTGTGTCCAAGACCACATCAGTCACCATTACCAGGCATATGTCTGTGTGTATTCTCTCCATAGTTACACTAACTTTGAGAGCAAAACCTAGTCATATATGGGCCTTTGTTTGAAAACTTGTCTGTCTAAATATCCATTTGCCTCAAAAATTATTAAACAATTTGAAATTATTTGTTCATGGATAGTTGTGGCTATAATTTTTTATAGTATTTAAATTAAAATGATCGATTCAAATGCCCAGTTTTCTTTCATTAGTGCTTTACACCCTGTAAATCATAAAATTAAAATCACTACAGAGCAATAGAGTCTACATTATAAGCACTCTAGGTACAAGATTTCTGGTCCTGAGACAGGTTCTATCCAGGACAAAATGTGGATCTGTCATCATTGGAGTGCATTACTCAGGTTGCACACATATAGGCTGAATTCTTGGATCAATCAAAGGAGGCACTGGAAACATGAGTTAATCCACTCTGTGCCATAGCTCCTTATTTTAAAAACATGAAAAATTATTGCCTCCCCCAAAGGTGGATAAGAAGTACAAATCTATTTATGGTTGTGTAAGCTTGAATATTACAGTACTGAGGACCATAACAAAGCTGTTTGTATCTTTATATTTTGTTGATTTTCTTCCAAATTTTTTATGTTCCTTAGTCCCAACAGCCTCTGGGAAATCCCACAAATATTCCTCCATTTCATCTTGCCTCTCCGTTTGTATAGCATATGCTGGTTCACCACCACTGAAACCAGCAGTGGCTAGGGTCAGGCTGCAAAACTATGAAACTAGAAGCATAATCATATGATTTTAATGGGGATCAACCACCTCCTGAACACTTCCTGTAATGGTAATCTGTCTTGTGATATGCATTAGTGAGGAAAATCAATTAAATTACCACCACTTAATGAACTATTTCTTGTTGGCCAAGTCAGGACACCTGACTACATTACCACAATTGAAAAAAATTAACCATAAATGGGATAAAGTAGATGTATTTCATATCTGATGGAGGTACATATTCAGATAGCAATGAAAAGTATTAATTGGTTTTGTTTGTATTCCGTCTTCTCCTGTGGTCAAACTACAAGTCACAAACTACAATTGACAACAAAACCCCTTCTTTGGTATCTCCCTGCAGCAGACTAGACCTAACTCTCTGCCATTGCTCTTCCTGTCCCTGAACTACACATCTTGCTCTGGACTACACATTAGTAGGAATTCTTGACAGAATGTTTAAGACAAGGAAATGAATCCCTGCAGCATAGTTATGCGTACAGGTAGAGTCAAGTGTTAATTCAGTTCAGGTTAAGCTACACAGTGTATTTTGCAGATCATTAAGGATGATCCAGTTTGTATTGGTGCAAGGATTAGCAACTAGTTTGAAAAAATCTGGGCTTTTAACTTTGGTGTTTCTAGTACATCTGAAGTTTCAAGCACTAAGAAATTTGTTATCATTGCTTATAGCTCACATTGCAATATCACCAGGTGAATGTCTTGCATGGCTTTACACAGGAAATGGCCATAAATGATCTGGACTACATTTCCCTTTTTCCCTCAAGAGGACCTCCAGGGTCAGAGTTGAGGTCATTAACAGGATGGTGTGGGGAAACTCACACTGCAGCTATCTCTCATGTTTGCAGCTCACAGATAAAGAACAGACCTCATTCTAAAATATTTCAGTCCATTAATCTTCATAAATACAAATATTTACAATGCAATAAGAATGTAATAGCCCTGTACACAGTGCCTGCCTGATTTGATTCCCTTTGTGCAGTTCATTAACTGTTTTAATGCAGGCTTCAGTTCCAAGGTGTGTTGTGTTCACTTTTCATCTGTTTCTCCATGTACAGACTGTCTGAGAATGTAGGAGTCATCTTCCTGCTTGTGGATTTTGTTATGGCGTTCAGGAGAACTTAAACCTTTCAACTCTCCCCTCTCCCTCCAAGGTTGACAAGGCCATGAGAAAGAAGGCACTTTCTCCCATTGCTTTGAAAATATTGGGAGGACCTTCATAGAGTACAAAAGAAAGCAATCCCATGGAAGCGGTTTTTATACTCTGTGCCCAAATTGTGCCAAGCACT
The DNA here is from genome assembly GCF_009829145.1 of Chiroxiphia lanceolata. Lineage (NCBI taxonomy): Eukaryota > Metazoa > Chordata > Aves > Passeriformes > Pipridae > Chiroxiphia > Chiroxiphia lanceolata. Next base: position 100,079,823 of record NC_045639.1, read on the forward strand.
CTTCAAAAAAAGATGCTGGTCCAGAAGAATAGTATTTTCAGAGCAGGGTTTCCTCTTTGATTATTTTAATTTGAACTGACTGTCAGTACAGCAATGTACTTACCTCCTTGTAACTGAGATCCATATTTTGTCTCCTCTGCTTACCTTTCAGAAATAGGTTCAGCACTAACAGCTGCAAGGGATGATTTTTCCTAATACAGAGCAGTAGTAACAATACTGTTTCTCTTGTAGAGCTACTACAAGTGACATAATATGATATCTAATGGGCCAGTGTCAACAATGAACTGTCCATGAAAGAGCACATTCAGCAATGTCACTTCCTAGGCAATAAGTTTCACAATTTAAATTATTAGATTTCCAGTAATATTATGGCAGTGACATATGCACATCAAGAAAAAACTGTATTCTGGCAATTCATCACCCATGTTAATTGCTTGCAGACCTGTGAAAAAGCAATGTAATGAAAAAAAAAAAAGAGAAAGGAGAAGGAAAATCAACGCTGCCAAGTTACAAGTCCTTGATGGAAATGACTCAATGACATTAGTTGTACACTCTATGTTATCAATTTATAGATATGTGGACGTTGCTTGCGTTGTTATTTGATTAGTTAGACTCCTAGTTTCATGACGTTAACTAATGGATCAAAAATATCTAGTACACCCTTTTTTTTTTGTATTTCAAACACAGAAAAATAATTCTGCTTACTTGCTTAACTTACTGACAGAAAGCAGTCTTTCTTCTATACATAGCTAAGCTTTCGTGTTTTGCTATGCCCAGTCACCAGTGCAGATTGCCAGGACCATACAGTTTATGCTTTATTGCAAGGTTTTCTAATAAACAGCTAGATTTTTGCTCCAGCCTGTTCTGCGAACTAAGCAGAGCGGGAGTGTACTCTGGCACCATCTAGCAAAAGTACAACGTAACTCACAGTCTCCTCCTCCAAGTGCTGACTAAAATGGGGACATAAAATAGGTAAACTGGGAGAGAATTTAAAATATTGGCAGCAGGTCTCTTTTTGACACAGGTGAAAAAGTGCTTTAAGGTTCATTTGTACATATGCACCCGCTGATCAAATGGGGATTTGTGTGTAATAGCAGAAGATAATTTTTTATATTTCAAGGAAATGGAATAGAATATATAATCTAAAACAATTATTTATGCCTCTGCAGAAGGGGATGAAAAAAGATTGTAATTTTTTAAGTGTAGGATTCTGCTTTAACCTTACTTGAAATCATCAACTGAGGCAAAAACCTAGTGTCTTCTGAGAACCAGTGACTTGTTTACTGGCCATGGAAAAGCCATCTGACCCTGGTGGCTTTCAGTATCTCTGTATGTGCAATGGGAAAATACAATTTATTTTACATGATTCTAGGGAAAATAAATTCTTGCACACTTGCTGGTTTTTCTGAAAGCATGACCGAGGCTCAAGTAACTATTTTCCTTCTTATCGATACTATAATATGGCAGCTTTCAGGAAGAAACTTAAACTTTTAAAGGAAAATGAAGAACCAATACCTGGAGATAAGAAAACATGTTACTCTATTAATGAGAGCAGCTCCGCTGTTCTTGCTTTACCTTGAGTGCAGAAGGTGAGCCCATCAGCTTGTACAAAGTATGTAACTTTCAGCTGCCTTCAAATGATACCCTTTAACACTGATTGAAGACCTGACCTGTATTTTCTAGCAGCTCTGACCTCGAAAATCCCTTTGCTTGAAGAAGTTTTATGGAAACCTTACCTTCAAAACATTTGTTTTTGAAAGACAGAGGCACTTGGATAAAGTTTTTTCATCAAATGACAATAATTTCTAACTTTTCTGAATAGGGTTTAGAGAAGTTAAACACAGAATCACAGAATCGCAGAATATACTGAGTTGGAAGGGACCCACAAGGATCATCTAGTCCAAATCTTAGCCCTGCACAGGACATCCCCAAAAATCACACCATGTGCCTGAAAGTATCATCCAAATGGTTCTTGAACTCTGTCAGGCTTAGTGTTGTGACCACTTCCCTGGGGAGCCTGTTCCAGCACCCAACTACCCTCTGGGTGAAAAACCTTTTGCTAATATCTAACCTAAACCTCCCCTGACACAACTTTAGGCCATAACACAATTAGCTTGACCTTATAAATCCTATTGTTTGAACTCATACTTTAATTTTCTTCTCATCAAATTACTTGTTCTGTAATTACTTCCTTTTCTATCATCTCACCAATACAATCTTGCTTGCAATTTCTGGCAGCTGTTTCAGATGATTTATAAAGAGCAGGAGTTCCTTTGTGCTTGTCCAGTCATTTCTAAGTGTCTGTAAACTTCGGGGAGATCAGAGGAAAATTACAAGCAAGAGGAATCTAAAAATGTTAAAAACTGTATGTTATTTCAGTCATAATTCAGTAACTAAAATGCCCAAGTATTTCTAAGCATAAAGTTTATTTTACGAGTGGACATTTTGTTGCCTTCTCCTTTTACCTGAAATGAGGAATTTATTAAAATCTCTGTTTAAGCCTCATACCATCTTCTCTTTTTCCACTAATTCTTGTTTCTCTTTATCACATCCTCTACAGAAAAAAACTAACTCTGGAACCTGAGTGCAATCAATTTCTCTTCAATGCTTTAGTAATTAATTCATATACAGTTATATAATATCTGTGAAACGCTGATAGGAGAAATCTCGTTTCTGATTTTCCCATCTCTCCAAAGACAGGCAGCTTCCAGGTCTGAGGGATTTTCTCTTCCTGATTTCTCTTAATCTCTGTAGTATTCAGGCTAAAAAGAGTTAAATGCTTCCATCTGCAGGGTGTAACCTCAAAATATAGAGTTCTCAGATGTTTTCTGGGCCAACACATAACTTGATAGAGACATATACAAGCACTCCAGGTTGTCAGTGGGGAATACGCGTCCATACTTAGCCTCCCATGGCAGTCCCTGACACAGTGGACTCTTAGCAAGGCTCCTTTCAGCATCAGGTTCTTCCCATGGGTAGGATGTTCCCACAGTCACTGCCTCCCCAAGAATCCAGAGCACAAGAACAGCTAGTGGACTTCTAATTCCAAGTCACACTACAACACTGAGGGAATCATGTGGAGACCATAGCACATGAGCATGCTAATAAACCACAGCAGAAGGGGACCAGTGTAACCCACAGGACTGGTCTGTGCTCCTGTCACCATTGCATGGACTGATGGGGCAACAACCTAGAATCTCACAGACATCCACAACATCAGTCAATTATAGGCATGCTGCTTACATTTTTAAGAGCAATGTTTGGAAGCATTTTTACATCTGATTGTATATGTTATTTAGCCACCTGCATTGGCTATTCCATGCATAAAGACAATTTTCTGTTGGATTCTTGACATAAGTTTAAAATATGTTTGTGAACATAGCTATATGGGAAATTATTTGAAACTGGGCCTTCTTCCATTCTGCTGGAAGAATCCCTATGGCTTCAGGGTAAACCAAATGAAAGGCATTTTATTCAGGGTCTGGCAAGTGTCCACACTTCAATTTTTCACAAAATCCTAATACACTTATGCTGAAAAAGTTGACATATCTGAAATCTTTATACAGCACAAATGTCATACTAACAACAAAACAAATGGGCTATGGTTTAGGCCTAGGTTTTTTGTATCATGCCAAATTTGCCTGTAGGATGAACACCAGAGAAATTATATCTGGAAAAACAGGCTGATTATTCTTGTTTTCATTAAGAAGCTGTTGGTGTCTCCCTCAAAATGATCCACATATGCAAATACTGGTCTTCATGTATTTATATTTTTCTCTATCACCCCAAAACTGTCCTATCTCACTGCAGCTGTGTCCTTTCCAAGCTGTCAGATTCGCATATTAACTGATATTTCATCAGTTTGGCCTGAGCTGCATTTGTAACTGAGTCCCAAGGGGAGAAGCTAATGCATTAAACAGAACATTAGCCTCCTGGAAGCCGTATTTCCTTCAGAAGCAAAGAAGCCTTGCTCAGCTGAGCTGTACAAGCCAGAAGCACCAAGATGGCGTGGAGAAACTCATATTGTTCCTCGTGAATTTTTCATGAGGGTTTCTGCCCATGCATCTCTAACATCCAGCTGTACATTACTGACCTTTATTTATCCTCATTCTCAGTATAGAAAGGAAAGGTAAAAATTATCTAGACCTCCATATCTTTGGGGATATTTGATACATAAGGAAAGTAAAGATGCTTCTTTTCAGTTTAAACAGAACTGAGGATATTAGGGATATTTGGAGCTGGGTGTGGGAATCAGGTTGGATGGATATTAGCTTGCTAGTCCATAGTCCAATGCCTACAGAATCATGCAGTGCTGGAGGTAGTTAGTTTGTAGCTGTACAGATGGTCATGGATGATAAGATTTGCCTCAGGCACAAGAGCTGTTCTTGCTTATTCTACTAAAATGCAGCCTTAGATATTTGTAGCTAAATTGCTTTGATTTTTTTTTTTATTGTAAACTCCTCAACTTAAAAGAGTAAAGCTCAATTTATGAACAAGATATCAGAAGGCAAAGTTTAAATACAAGCATCCCTTAACTTAGCTTAAGTACAAATTTCAGAAACAATTGCATTTGAAATACATTTAACTTGCAAGTTTACCAATCACATCATTTCCCATACAGTTCAAATCAAGACTTGGCAGAACTTTCTCATTAATGCATCAAATAATGCAGATGTCCTTTTGTTGCCCCCTTTGAAGTGACATATGCTTCAATTTATTTTTAATCTTCTTAGTGATGTTGTAAGTAAAGCCGCCCTGTGTGACATATGAAGTTACTATTTTCTTCATTACTATGAATCTGGAGAATTCAGGCAGTAGTGGCTAAATGCAGATTGAATCAGGCTGTTTAACCTAAACACCAAGGAATGAAAGCCAGCATTTAATTGTGAGGACATACACAAAGGCAAATGCAATGATTTTGCCCCTTGCACTAAGACAGAGAATACACTAAACACTTAAAACAACACCACATCTGCACTTCTCTTTTACAAGACACATTTTCACTGCCAGATGAAACCTTTCGGTTGTAGCTGTGTGGAACAACAGTGTCATCTAGTGGTTACTTGGCTAACCACATTCTGCTCTTCCTTGCAGGCTGTCCAAAGTCTGCATCTCAAGCTCGCTGCATTGCTTGAGAGATGACAGCCTGAAAATGAGCTGCCATGACCAGCTTGCCCTCTGCATCACACCTTTAAGCAGTACTACTTGTAAAACAATTGTTCCCTGTAGCCTCAGAACCCAGTAAGGAGATTGGGTTCCATGAGGAGTCTGCCTTTTGGGGACAAGGTGTGTCAAGCAATTGCGGCACTTAGAAAGCTATGGCTAAGGCCATTTCAACAGATGTTTTTAGGATTGACTCTGGAAAGCCCTTTAAGAACATCAGCCAGCCAGCCCAAGGAGGGCCAGGAGAGGAGACACTTGGCTAACCTCCCTAAGCCTCTGGCATTCACAGTCCAGGAGCTTCAAGAACAGAGGCAGTGCCTCCGTGCCCAGCAGCCTGACATAGAGTTTCACTGTGTAGTTTGTTCAGTTGCTCAGTAACTCTCTGATTCTTCCATGTGCAAGGTTATGTGCACTTCTGCAGGGAAACATATTCTCTTGCCTATTTTGACTCTGCTCTCATTCTTACACTGGAAGAGGACATGAATAATCAATCCTGATACACTTTTTCCAGGCCACCATGATGCCAGATTTCCCCTCATTCCCCTTTTCAGCTGCCAAACTTGTATTTGATCACAGCAGCCATTCCACATCTTTGAACTTCTTGGACCTTCTTTGTATTGCTACCAGCTCTATAATTTCCTTTTTGAGATAGAGAGACATGACTGCAGATAATATTCGAGATTAAAGATGGCATTTTGGCAAAGCTGAAACTTTCACTCTCAATAAAAGAACGTCAAAATTAATAATACAGTTTTGTTTCATTTAAATAACATAAAGATCTTCACTAGTATTAAAATAAATTGATTTGGCTTTATTGTTTTCATGCATTTTCCTCTGACCTAAGGATTAAATATTAATGTTATTCTCTATATAATATATCTACAGTATTTAATATTTTATACTGTGATTTGCCATGGTCTAAATGAAATCCTTTAATATTACTGAACTGAAACTTCCTGACATTCTCAAAATAAAATGCAATAAATGTTCTGATATTTCCAGACTGAGGGAAATGATTAAAAATAAAAGATCCAGTGTGTCATAAAATTCAAAATTTCCATTTTAGTTTGGCATAAGATGGTTTGAGAGAAAATATCATGGGAAAACAGTTCTATCTTCTCAAGGCTAGTTGCAAGAGTTTTCCAGACGGGAAATGATGCAGCTCCTCGTGGGAATATAATGCTTTCCGTATATTTTGTTAAAGAAGTGCACGTGATCACTGCAAAAAAGATATATTAAACTTAATATTTACACTTTGTTTGCAAGAAAAAAGATGCTGCCAGGGAGAAATAAAACCTAAAGGACATCCTAGGAGAGACCATCCTTATGAGTAAAGATATTTTTTTTCTTTGTGAGATACTATTTTTTTAAAGGCTTAATTTTCCTTTCTTCTGAACATAACATTTAAAAGAAATTCAACAGTTTCAGAGTCCAAGACCCATCTTTCTCCTTTTGTCCATGCAGACTCATTATTTTACTGCAGGAGAACACTGGAGATAAGAAATTTTATAAAAGAACATAAATGATTTAGGCACAATTAGATATGTGCTCTTAAATCTGCTAGGTGAATTTAAAAGTCTCCCTAGACAGGTTATGACCATTTACATCCTCATGTATATGGCCTGCCAGGACTACTTCTTTAAATTAGCTTGAAGCAGGCCAGATAAACCTAGAAGGAAGTCAGTTGTCTTTTCTTTTGGCATATAGATAGCCAGTGCTCTGCTTTCATGGCTAACAACAAAGATGAGGGTAGAGATAAAGAGGACAAAGACTAAACCATCTTTTTCCTTAAGAGCTCACCATGCAAGCAGCAAAATGTCAAGATGAATTGGATGAAATAGTAAACTCCAATAGGAACAATACATCTTTTGAAAAGAAAGTCTGCCGGATAGCCTGAAAATGTTCCTTGGCTAGATTACCTCTTCCCCAGCAAAGCTCATGAAATCATCATGCTAAGCACTCACAGACAAAATGATGGGGTAATTACAAAGGTTTGAGCCATAATACTTGAACTTGGCAAAAAAGCAAGATAAAAGCTCTCTGTTCATTAGTGTTATTAGGCTTCAGTTTGTGCTGAAAATCTGTGATATTTTAAGGAGCCTGGGAGCATAACTCAGCTTGAAGACTAATTTCGGAAAGAGCCTAAAAGGAAAGAAGGGGAAAACGAGCATGAAAGCATGTTGCCATTCTAACTGGAACTAGGTGTTGAGGGATAGGCGGAGGGAAGAGGAGATGTTTTAATGCTCCTCAAAAGGTACCACTGCTAAAAAAGTTTCAGAGAATGTGTGTTGAGAATCTGGAGGAAGAAGGCAGGTTTTATATGAAGGTGACCTTCAGAAATCATAAGCAGAATATGATCACGGACCTCTGCCTACAGTGGGAAGAGAAAGCTGTGTGTTCCTGTGGAGAGAGTGGGGTCACATCTACAGACCCAGATGCAGCTCATATGCCTTTGTATTCTTTTTTTCTTTTTTTTTTCTAACTTACCGTTTTGTTGGAGCCTTTTTTTTGTTACTGGGTTTCTGTATTTTCTTTCCTTATGTTTTTGGCAGGGCTTACATAGATGTGTATAGCTGCAGCTGTCACATGGAAAAGCATATGTACACACACACACATCCTCAATACATATGAAATAAGTTTTTTAGCCTCTAAGGAGAAAGAAGAAGAAGAAGGGCAGTAGAGTCTTTAGCTATCTAAAAAGGAGTGCAGAGAAAGTTCATGTTATGAGATGGGGAGAGAAAAAGTAAGTTCATTCACAGTAAGCAAGAGGCTGAAACAAAGAGCAACCTCAGCTGCAAGAAATCCTGAAAAAATATTCTCAGTATATGCATAATATAAATATGGGCACTAAACCCAATATCCAAGGTAGTGCAATTAATTTAACCTCCTGTTCCTAAAGCAAAGGTCCTGTAAACACAACTCTCTGCAGTTGTTGGAACCCAGTCCTTCACAACCAAACAACCTCTTGCCCAGGCTGCAGGCTGATGGGCTGGAGGTCCCCTAATTCGCTTGGCCTTACAAAACCTGAGGAGATACCTCCATGACTCTGAGGGGTAACAGATGTATCCTCTCCTAATCTCTCCACACTGCTCAGGGTAGTTCAACAAGACTGTACTTTGGAGAAGAGCAGAGGCAGTAAAGTGATAGTACTTTCCTGTAGTGCAGCAAGTGAAACACTCCAGACCCTCACAATTGTGGCAGTAATTCCATTGAGGTTTTCTGGTGACATTAGCCAACTCCTCAAGTCTTTCTCTTGATAGAATTAGAGACCTGCTATGGTCTGTGGGACAGACATCAATGCTGATGTCATTAGCATCAGCACTGGTTTCATCTGAAAAGGCTGAAGCACTGAAAAGCAGCTTGTGAAAGAGCTATTCGAAATATTGTTTTAATGGGAAGCCAAAGAGCTCATGTAGCATAGCTCAGATGTAGCTTTCAAGACAACAGTAGCTAAAAGATAGAACAACATACAGAGAAACGGAATGTGGTGCTTACGTTATTTGTTTTACCATGATACCTTCTTGCTTTTCTCCTTGTTTTTCACCTCGTTTGCACCAATATCAACCACAGCAGTAGTGGATCAGGGGTTGGACTTGATGATCTCGGAGGTCCCTTCCAACTCAGCTGATTCTATGATTCTATGAAAATAGCATAATTGAAGGCAGTGGGATCACATCGCATAAATCCATCTGATGTGAAGACATGATCAAGCTTTAAATACAAATATATTACTAGTTCTAGGACTGCTACTAGACAATGGTGTAAATCCTCATTACCTAAGGGGCAGTTTTGTGTCTGAAGCTCTGTTTGCACAGGGCTTTACCTTCTATAGAAGGCTGCCTAACTGGTTTCTGCACTTTGTCATCTAAGTGGCCTAAAAATATGCTGACAATAAAAGCTTTTTTTGACTGTTGTGTAGAGGCCTCTAGTGGGGAGATAAACAGAGAGTGGAGGTTATTCATCCTTCTCCCTCCCCCACTCAGCCTAATGCTCCACCCAAGTCAACAGAGCCAAAAATGTGCCCGCTGCAGAAGCTTTCTGTTATTTTTGAAACTTAATCTCCTACAGAACTGGATTATGACTGGCTAATCCCTTTAACCACAGGCACATAATGTTGGAAATGGATAACTTGCCTAGAAACCTGCTCAGAGCACACACGTTTAAGACACATACCTGACCTTTTGGCTGCTCACATCAGGTCTGTTAGAGAAGACACTTGCCCGCTGCTCTGTGCTGGCTCCAGTCTTACTGAAGAGCCCATCTTACCCTTCCTATATACATCACAGAGAGGGTTTTACTGAGCTGCTGTGTACAACCCTCCACATTATGCTGCAGCTCTGCTATTCCACCTCCTGCCTTCTCAGAATGTGTATTATATTTTCACTGGGGAGCTGTAGTAAAGATTTTAAAGGAGCAGTTTCTGCTCGATACACAAGCCTGCTACCCTATTAAACAGATAGATGTTGTACTTCGCATCGTGCTGGACTCTTCTGTGGCAGTTTGTGTACCAGGTCCCACACTACACTGCTTTTTATTTATATTTCAAAACACCTGTCTAGAGATGTGTATGCAGCACAAAAATTAAAATTACAGCCTAGTGCCAGAAATATGCTAAATATTTCTGCCTGGTTGATACTGCACTGGAATGTGGGAGAGTGGAAATGGAAGAAAAAGCAATATTATTTCATTTAGAAAGAATATGAAGAACCAAGGCTTTTTTGATTAGTAGTGTGAAGCTCAAAGGTGAGTTATGATACAGAATAAATAATACATCTTAGTTGATGAGTCAGCACTGAGCAGGGAGGCAGTGACATTATTTTTGTTAGACATTGTCTGAGCTTTGCTGGTATTTGTTCCACAATCAAACAGTATCTGGAGTATTGATTAAGTATAAATAGCAATACTGGTTATAGTCTAATCATGTAAGTGGGAGGCAGCTTCTAAACATATAATTACTTATACAGAAATTCATCTATGCTCTGTGCTGAATTATCATATAAAAAAGAATATTATTACTGCTCTGTAATGGCACAGAGGTGAAGATAATCATGACACAATATATGCTGAGTCTCACATTAAAGACTAATCCAATGCTACATTGTGATTCAGGGTGTGAAATTAGAGGCAGCCAAATGCAGTCTTACCCACCTCATATGCTTCAGTGTTCGTATCTTCTTGATGTAAGATGGAAGGGGAATTTTACTCTTTCAGCATAGGCAAACCTCAAATTTACCGATACTTACAAAATGGTCATATCTTTTGCCTGCAGACTCCATGCAGTACCAGTTTCTAATCAGATAATGTATATTCACTACACATAGTGCCTAGAAACTCATTCTAAATAAGAAAGTTTTAAGCTGGTGCAAAGAGGCATTGTCATAATATGAAATAAGACTCTGCCCAAAAAAATCACTGATAACAGAGAGCAAAGGCATTATTTCTTTTTGTCATTTTAATACTGATCAGCACTGGTATAATGAAATAAAGAATTGTTAGCTTCACAGATTTCTACTACATTGAAAACAGAAGCAACAGTATACTACTATATTAAATGTGCATCACTTCTGTCTCCTAGGCATAACAGGGAAAAATTTATCACTATAGTGCACACAACATGTCCCCATGTATCAGACAGTCCCTTCATCATATGTTTGTGCCTCCAATTCAAAAGCAGCTACCAAATTTCACACAAATTTCACAAATTTTCCACTGCTGGGTTCTGCTGATGCAGCTCCTCAAAAGCCTTTGTACTACAAAAGCCAATCTTTCACCAGAGAAGACACCAAAAAAATGTATGAAGACCGTGCACAAAGGTAGGTGTCTGCATCGGATCGGCCTCTGTCGGCAGAAATCCAAGGTCTAGGTAAACTGTTTTGGAAATCATTCAGATGCTCAGACAATGTCTAGACTACAACCAGCACATGAACTTCACCTGCTGTCATGAGATTTCCAAGGAGACAGCTGGCAAGTGAGGGAGTCTATCAGCCTATGGGTGCTCAGAAATGTTGATGCCATCTTTCTGAATGCATCAGCCAGAACAGCCTGAGAGTGGTCTTTGGGGGGCAACTACCTGCAACACAGAATTTGTTTCAGTCCTGTCAAACTGAAAAGTGTTTTCCATATGCTGAAGATTTGTTGTTTTATTTATGACGCTGTGATGGCTTACTGTAATCAAACAGTGCAATATGGGCAGCAGTCTCACTAGAGCAGAAAGCAGAAATTATTTCATTTATTAAGATAGTTAACACTTAAGACTTCAGATATTGCTAATTTCTTAAAATAATTCTTAAATGAGATAACCGGATCTACATAAGAGATTTGCTTCTGGTCTGTGGAATGGGTTTGGCTTTCAATGCTGCAATGAGTAGGAAGTGCTCAGATATCTCTGATGACAGAAACTGCATAGATGTTTCAACTTAATCATGTATCTAAAAATTTTGTAGGTTTTAATTCTAGTCTTCCTCCATTTCCTATTAAATTCAAGGGTCCTTTCATTAATTGAAAGACCTGACAGCGATGTGAGATTTATAAATCTGGATTTTAAATTAGGTAATTTAGATTACTTGGGATAATCCAAAGCGCATTCTTAGTTTGACTGACACACTTTGTGCCCCCAAGTGCTGAATTCAGATATTTTTCATGTGTGTCTTGGGAGAGCAAAGACTGCTACGCCAGAATAGGCTACAGGTCTAAGCTGCTGTTAAATTCTTCGCACAGCCCTGAGAATGTTTAATGGACTAATACAAAATAATTCTGTTTCCAGGAGGAGAGCAGATGACTCAAGAAGCTGTAGGACCCCATCATCGAGCTGTTAGCAGACACCATTTACCACTCCAGAAACTAGTATTTAATATTTTCAACCCTTAACTCGGGGCCTTTGCAAAGGTTCCTAAGCTGTGACTGTTTGTTTGAAGTAGTACAAACTATAGACAGACTTTTCAACCACTGCAATACCCAGATGCAGTCTCTGCCTCAGTTCCTCCAACAGCTGTGCCCATTCTTTGCAAGCTGGGCTGGCTCAGCTCAGAACTCACAGATTTTCTTGTGCAGAGTTTGTCCTGGAGAAACGCTGTTGAACCTCCTGCTTATCAAGGCACAAACAATTTTACTAGTTCAAATAAAAATCTTCGTGGTGTATTGCCCCAATAAGGACTATTCAACTGTTGCTAATTTATGCATTGAACTGAAGCATTGTGTCATCTTGTGCTTACATTCATAAGACAAGAAAAAATGAAGCAAAAGCTTCATTGTAAGCATTTAGTACAAGGAGTTCATAATTCTAAATTCATGAATTGCAAATAAACAGACCTGTAATAGATGATGAACCTGAACATGAATGCCGAGCAGTTTTTATGTCCATTATACTCTCACCTCAGCAAATCAAAATGATTTAAAATTCCTTTGGTGGCACAATTAGAACTGGTTGATTGTAGAAGGGGAGATATTACTGCTTAAGAAACAGTATTTGTCCCACAGTAGTAGGTGGAATTTGTCTGATTCACTCATTTTGGCCGTCAGGGGCCTTTTTGTCATGTAGCAGTGGCAAATGTACAGCTGGGAAAAGACTTTTTTAAAAAAATTTAAAATCTTCTATATTGAACATTTGATAGATGAGAATGTATTGAGGAAGCATGTTGATGAGGCACTGGATGAAGTAAGCCTAGGAAAGACTTTATTTAGCTGAGAAAAGTAAAAGGTTATACAAATAAGTGTAAGAGCGGAAGGATGACAAGGTGCCCATTTTCTATCTCACTGCTTCCAGAATACACACATATGAGAGAGTACCAGCCTCTGTGTGATTAGTTTTCTACTGATACATCTCATGTTTGTTACAGTGAATTTCTAACAAAAGGACAGGCCACTCCAGCAATTTGTTTCTCAAAATATTTAAACTTCCTTGGGGCCAAATTGTGGTACAATTTCCAGAGCCACAGAAGGGAACAATAGGATTCAGATACCTCATAAAAAATTACTGTGAGTAGCTGCTTGAGCAGGACACTTGGTGACTCAGCTTGTCTTGAAGCCTGCTGCTGGGGCAGTGGGACATTATTCAGACCTTTGCATTGGTTTCACAGAAAAGCCACAGTTCAGCCTTGAAAGAATAGTTCTCCACCCTTATATTATGCCTGAATTGTCAGCATTAACCAATTAACCAATTGTTACTGTTGGAAGCTACATGGTATTGCTGGTTAATAAAATGGCCAAGCACATGTTACGTGGGAATTCTGAACATTGTAGAAGGGTATTCATAACTTATCATAGTTTTTCGAGGCAAAACTCAGTATTATGATTGGTTGCAGAGTGGTGGCACAGTCTGTGTTAGGGCTGGGGGGAAGAAGTGGAAAAGGGAACAGGAGTGTTTAAGTGGACAAAAGTTTAAAGGAAGGGAGCTTAGGTTAAGAGGGTATTGAAGGAAAAACTGTGGCAGAAAAGAAAAGCAGCAGAAAGCTATAAATGGAAATATTTTCCTTTCCTGATACTTCTGAGCCAGGCAGCAATTTCATCTGAGTGGGAGCAGTGCGAGCCTTGAAGTGGTAACCGTCCTGTATACTCCTGTGTGGAGGCTGGAGCTGGAGAGTATGCAAGGTGGAGTATCCTGTCACAGGACAACTGCCTGCTCTGACCCCGCCTTGAGCAATTTTCAGATATCCTGCCTCAGATTCTGTCTCTCACAAACCGCTGGAGCTTCACTGACTTTGTAGTGACACTTCTTCCCTTTCCTCTGTCAGCTCCGGCAGCAAGAGGGGCAAAGACATACTGCGTGTGTAGCACTGTGCCAGTGGAAACAGCCACTTGGGAGCTTTGAAATCACAAGTTCATTGCAAAATTCACATCTTGGTTAAGGGCTGTGCTCATCGCGTTCACCAGACTTGCTGCGCATGCCAGTCTGGGAAGCTGAGCTGCATGAAAGTGTTCAGTTCCTCCAGAGCCTGTGTACAGCTGCACGCTCAGATGAACCCTCACAGACATTGTGCCTTGCTGTTTGACAAGGTTCATTTTCTACTGCACTCCAGCACACCCACATACCCCTGCTCACACAGGCACAGGCACACACAGACACACATGAGTACCCCTCTAAAAAACTTACGGTAACCAGTAGTTATAATTTTACTTAATCCCTTGTGAAGTTTTTGATCAAAAAGGCTTTAGTATTTTTCTAGCACGACATTTTATTGCACTCTAGATAATGCACCCTTGCCGATTCTGGCAACAGTACAGCCTTCAGAAAACATATGAAATATTTTTATAAGGAATTTTTTCTGATCTGCCTTCAATAGGAAACAAACTGATTTCAAACCGTCTGTATTCTCTTCAATAAAATAACAATATTTGTCAGAGCAAGATAGCAGAAGAAAATCACCCTGTCCAAACTACTGTCCATTCTAAACTGTTTTCATTCTTACTTCTTAGATTCACATTTATTTTTCACATAAGAATTTACTGAAATTTTTTGAACCATTTTGAAGCGCTGACTGAAATGAAACCTGCTACAAGCTGCTTCTTGCCTGTCTGGAAAAACCTGGGTCTGATGCTCTTGTCATCCATACCATTTTAATTTACTTGACTTAATCCTTATTTTCATCTCAAACAGAATCATAGATCCTCATTCCTTAGAAACTGTCAGAATTACGATTTATTTTTATTTTTATCACTATTTTATATACTGCTTTGATTTATTTGCATGTATTCCTTTATCCACTTTGGTCAGCAATAATCACATTTTGCTTAAACATGGTACCTTGTTAATCTCTGACACTGAGCTGTAATGCTATGCTTTTTCCTGGATTTATGCAAATCTGAAAGCAGAAATACTGTTACTAAGGACTCACACACTTTAATGACAGGGGTGCATTTGCAAGATCAAAGAACAAAATTCTAGCCTCACTGTAATCATCTGAAGGCAGCCATTGACAAAAAGAGCTCCTAGATCTTTCTTAAAATAATAGATCTCTTAGAGAATTATTTGTTTGCTTGCTTTGGTGTGTTTTTTGGTTTTTTTTCCAAATAAACAAAGCTTCTGACATTTTAAATTATTTCCACCCAAACTGAAGGAAAAAGTATTTTTTATTAATTCTAAGGGAAAAAACACCTGGATAAAACAAAGTTGCTATTTTTTCAGTTTGTAGCAAAAACTGTATGTTTCATGCTGAAAAATATTGAGACAGTTTTACTTTTATTGTCTTCTTTTCAAAATAAAACTTCAGTGGAATATCCCTGAAGAAAGCTTGAACCATGGGAAACAAATTTGTCTATTGCTTCATCATGACAGTATATGAATGCTTCCCAAATGGATTTTTCCTGATAGCATCCTTATGACATGAATAGATCTTCCCCTTCTCCTCCTACAGACAAGGACAAAGGCACAAATATTCACATCAAAACCTCCTCCTCTTTTGTTAAATTTTAAATGCTAAGCCCCAGATTTTCCAAACCATGTTGTTAAATGGTGCTTTATTTATGGCAGAGGGCTTTATTTACTTTAAGTAGAGTTCCCACTGGCTTGGGTTGTCACCCTGAAAGCTCAGCATTGCTGCCAACCAGGCACCAGATGTCCCCTGGTAGGCACTACAGCAAAGAGCACACACACATAGTCACCACCTGTGAAAAAAAAGTGACCTATGCCACTTGCTCAGGGACACCTGACCCAGCAAGAGCACTGGGGCTCTACAGGGCCTGTCCCAGCCTTGGCACTGTCTGCCTGTACAAAGGGAAAGACGGAGGGGACTGGCAGGGGACAAGTCATGTGAGGCAGCTTCTCAGGGGACAGCTCTGGGGACTGTGCCTTATCCAGGTAAATCTCTTTGAATTTGACATATACTTGAAAAAATAAGCCCCACATTGGATCTGCTGTTAGACTGTTTCTTTGAAGGGGTTGATGAGGAAATTGTTATATCCCACCCAAGAATGACATAGGGCTTCACAGTCAGAGGGCAGGACTGTGTATCAGTCTCTGCTTTAATGGCACATACAGTCTTCCTGTGGCTGCAAGCCCTTCACTGCTTTCCTTTCTTATGGTGTGACAAGAGTCCCTTTTAACAAGGCATTGATAAAGCCCATCTTCATCCATTTCCTGAATCCCATCAATCTCCTGTAGCGTGTGAGGTGAGGATATAGAAGAAAACATTTTGTCAGACTGAACCTGATGAGTCCCATCACATTCACCAGCAGATGAGCCTCAGACGATGAGATCTGCCCTTTGGCTCCATAGAGAAAGTGATTCTCTGTTGTGCACATTCAGGTAGATAGCTCCTTGCTTTTGGCTCATTCCAGTATTTTTTCATCCTTAGATTGATACCACAGAGCTTTTCTTCTAACTGCCCAGCAGCCCCACTAGCGAGCTGAGAGAGCTGGAGGAGGCAGCCCTGTGCCATCATGCCCAGTGCCTGCTGCTGGATATGGGTGATAAGGCTGCAGACAGAGCTCTGCTCAGCCCTGCCAGACCATGCCCACCAACAGGAGCATCAGGTTTCTTTAACAACCCTGCTCATCACTGCACTGCGAAGGCTTATGACTTGGCCAGATGTTGATAGGTTGTGGGTTTTTTTTTGTGAACACTGCCAGCATGTTTCTTACACCTAGTCACGAGTGGTCCATAACTCAGGTTTCAACTGCAATGCAAACTATGGAGATGTAACAGTCCTTCAACCAAATGGTGACTGAAACTTTCTGGAATGGGTGAAGCAGCTTGTCTGTTCCTGCATGCCATGCTGGGAAGTCAGTGCACTGTTTTGCAGTGTATTTCCTGGATGTTTTGCTAATGCCTCTCTAAAAGCATTAACCCTCGGGCAAGCACACTGCAGGGGATATTTCAAATCAGACAAATTAGCAGTTATGAGAAACTAAAAATGGAATCTTTAAAGGACACATTTCAGACAGCATGCACCATAAATACCACTACTCATATGGTTTAGAAGAGGCATGGACTTACACAGTACACGTAATTTTTGGGGCCCCACAATTTTTCAACAGTAAATCTTTCCCCTGATTTAAAATCAAAATTCAATACAACCTTAACTATGGAGTTAACATGTTATCTCTGCAACGAAAAAAATGGCTCAGTGGTCAGGCCCAGAGAGTGAGGGTGAATGGAATCACATCCAGCTGGTAGCCAGTCACTAGTGACATACCCCAGGGTTCAGTTTTGAGGACAGTCCTGTCCAATGACTTGGACAAGGGGATCAAGTGCACCCTCAGTCAGTTTGCAAATGACACCGAGCTGGCTGGGAGTGTTGATCTGCTGGAGAGTAGGAAGGCTGTACAGAGCTGGTGGGCTGAGGCCAGTGGTGTGAGATTCAACAAGGCTGAGTGTTGGGTCCTGCACTTGTGTCAGAACAACCCCATGTAGTGCTATCGACTTAGGACAGAGTGGTTGGAAAGCTGCCTGTTGGAAAAGGACTGGTCGATAGCTGGCTGAACACGAGCCATCAGTGTGCACAGGTGGTCAAGAAGTCCAATGACATTCTGGCCTGTATCAGGAATAGTGTGGCCATCAGGACTACGGCAGTGATTGTCCCCCTGTACTCGGCACTAGTGAGGCCACACCTCAAGTGCCGTGTGTAATTCTGGGCCCCTCACTACAAGGTGCTGGATCGAGTCCAGAGAAGGGCAACAGAGCCAGTAAGGGGTCTACAGAGTAAGTCTTATGAGGAGTGGCTGAGGGAGCTGGAGTTGTTTAGCCTGGAGAAAAAAAGGAGGCTGTGAGGGGTGGGCCTTGTTGCTCTCTATGACTACCTGAAAGGAGGTGTTGGCCTCTTCTCCTAGGTAACAAGTAATAAGACAAGAAGGAATGGTTTCAAGTTGTGTCAGGAAAGGTTCAGATTGGATATTAGTAAAAAATTTCTTCACAGAACGGGTTTGTCCAGCATTGGAACAGGCTGTACAGGGAAGTGGTGTAGTCACCATCCCTGGAGGTACTTAAAAGGCATGAAGATGTGACACTTCAGGACATGGTTTAGTGGTGGATTTGTCTGTCTCAGATTAATGGTTGAACCAAGTGATCTTAGAGGTCTTTTCCAACCTAAATGATCCTATGATATTTAACACCAGTAACTCATACAACTCCTACCATTATGTGTGACCTGAAAGATATTAAGAGAAGGAGGGGAAAGAATTCTAACTTGAGAACCAATGTTCTATGGAGTGCAGTCCACTTTTTCTTAATGGCCCAATTTGGTTCAAAGAATGCTTCAAGGCATTAAAAAATGCTTTAAAAGCGGCAGGTTCTCAACTACATATGTCAGGTTTCAGCCAAGAGTGAAATTTTATAACTTGTTGAAAAATAAGATCATGTGATGGAAAAATCTCACACATCCTTAATTATTGTAGCCTGAATGAACCCAGTACAATAAAGGAAACTGATAAAACTCTGCAGCCACAAAAGACAGGTCTGTAATAGGAAGGTAGATCAATGCTGTGTGTGCTAAGCTGCAGAATTCTGGAGATCTGACTTTTTAATCAGAATGCCTGGCTTGCAGCCTCAGTAACATGCCTTCTGCATTGGCTGCATGAAAAACAAGCCCAGGAAGCGCTTGAGCGAAAAATAACACTGTTAAAAAAGCCCAATTATTTTATGCTAGTTGTAACAGTCAAAGCTCCTGAACCCCAGGTCCCTGAAAAATATAATCTTCTTACACTCTTCAGTGCAATGAACATGTTTCATTTCTCTGTGAGGGGAAGAAGTTATAGCACATTCATTTCAGACACATAGAGCAAATGGGGCATAGGGGAAATAGGACTACAGTATTATTTAGGTACTTGAGTTCTGCTGTTTTCTGTGTTAGTTACCTAATTATCTCTGAGGATCTGGGTTTGGGTGATTTGCACACAGCCGTACAGAGCAGTGGCAGAAGAGGCAAACTTTGGTTCAGTAGTGCTGTTGTAAAGATAGTGTGTTTAAATTCTGTGCAACTGGGGACCATATTAATCACTTTATTTTATATTTCACTTTTTCCTTTCTCTTAGAGTGATGGTAAAAATGTACTTGTAACAGCGACATTTTTATGCCATTTGGCAGCTTATGTAGCTTAGCCAGTGTTCTCTATAAAAAGAAATCAAGAATTTAAAGCAAAACAAAAAACAAACAAACAAACCCATCCGAAACAAAACAAAAAACCCCACCACGTACCACATGTATCAAAATGGGCTTTAAAATATATTTGGGATTTCCACATTTAAATACAACCACATATCTTCTGAGTCACTCCTCCTGTTCTTCCAGCTCTTTATGTTTTATGTGTTTCTATCACTCTAAAGCTTAAATCATAAACTGCATTATTTAGCACTCTCACTCCCTCTCGTGGCTCTGTATTCTCCACACACCGACTCTAAATGATGGCTTCCAGAACTGCAGACAAAAACTTCAGAGGAAACAGCATTAATCTAATCTGCTGCAGATTTCCCTTTATGCACAAACGTGCTGGATATATTGGATTAATAGAAGGAGTTAAAGAAACTTAACAGGGAGGAACTGGCATCCCTACTGGTTTAGACACACAAGTGGAGTGAGACGGGTGTGTTGGAGCTTACCATCTGATCTACAGTGTTGCCCCCTTCGATGGAATTTATGGCATGGTTCATTTGGAAATCCAACTGCTCACATAGCTCATGCCAGACCTGCTCCTTGTGTGGGGGAATCTGGGCAGGCATCAGGAAAATCTGAGAGGTTCCCTCCACAAGGCTCCCAGCAGATTGTTTTGTCAGATGTTAGCCACCCTGCAGATATAGCCCCAGGGTCTGTTGATCTCTGAGGGCTCCTGCCAAAACTAGAATCACCTCCCATGGGCTGCTGGGGCTCTGCCCTCCCTCCCCACTCCTCCCAGACTTTGTGGAGCTCTCTGTATCTCCCTTTAGGCCCCTTTGGTCCTGCAAGGGAAGGATTTCATGGTACAGGAGCCTGCCTCAGGCAAAATTCGCTCTAAAAAACCTTTTCCCAAAGGTCAAAATAGAGGATCTTAATGTCAAGAGAGAGGACTCCTTTCTGTACAAGTCTCTGCACAGATCACCAGGGACATCAGTAGGTCAGGCATACAGGCAGAGAGCCAGTGACGGAAAACCCATGCAATCTGAGATCCCTGCTTCTGTCTGGGATGAGCAGAGAGCCCTTGAAAATGTCAACATTTGACCAAAAAAATAAGAGTTTTTTGTCTAAAAGAAATGGTGTTCCTTCCATACCCTGATATGCAATAGAACAGATTATGATGAGAGTCTTCCAAATTCCTTTAAGTATTTTCCATACAACTCTGTTGCTTCCTATATTTGATTCTACTTATTGAAGTATTTGAAAATTAATATATCTTGAGACTGTGAACCTCTCCCACTGTCTGAAACAAAGTGAGACCAGCTTTCTTCCTGCTGACCAACATGCAGGACCTGCTGGCCCAAGTCTCAGCATGTGCACCGTTCCTGTTAAAGATTGGGACTTAGTGCCCAGGGCTCTCCATATCTGAATATTAGATTCCAAACCCACCATGTGGATCCTATTAACTCCACGTTGAGAAAGAATACCAGAGCTCAGAGTGATAATCTGTAGTGAGGCTAACCCAAAATCCCCAGCCCAAGCAACTGTGACCTCTGAAGGAGCTCAGACCCCAATCCAGAGATTTGTGACTTACCCCAGCTCCACAGGCTCTGCATGCAACATTAACACAACTCCAATCCCAGAGGACAAAAGCAAACAACAGACTTGCTGATGCCCCAGCTGTGTTTGATTTACTGAAACTGGATTACAGGGTTTCCCTATCACAACTGGCCATACCAATGGCATGGCTGGAAGCAAAGGACATGATTTGTTTTCCCCTGTGGTGTGTTAGCATGTTCCTGCTTATTTTCTCCTCAATACTGCAAATCAAGGTAAAGCAAGGTTTGATATTTACTCACAAGCTGTTTCTCTGCAGAGTGGGAATGAGAACAAAGAGCTTGATTACAGAAATCTTTCAACTCCTCCTTCCCACTGGTCATCTCCTCATCCCCTCTAATGTCAGTAACTCCAATTCTACAGCTATTTTCTGATCCTTAACCTGGCAATGGAAAATACTAAAATCACTCACCTCTGCAATTTTTCCTGTGGGATATGAATCAACGCTATCTACAATATGTTCATGTCTCTCTCAGTAAGTACAGCTGTGAGGAAGAGAACAAAACAAAAACAAATCCTCAGAGAGGTGAAACAATGGTGAGAACAAGCCTCCTGCGAAGCTTTCAAGCCTGCTGTGTTTTTATTGATACAGACTTCTCCATGAGTAGGATTTCTCACTGCTTCAGCATTTATAGTCTTGGGTGAAGGCAGGGAGAGAGATGAAAGAAGTTGAGGTTCAGAACCTTCCTGAGCAGTTTCTTGGGCTGCAATTTTGTTTTAAGAGTTTTAATTGTGTCCAGAATAATTCTCCTTTCCCTACTGCTGATGTTTTCTAAAAATTGATCAACACATGATTTTTCTGCTGTCTGCCAAAGATGAAGTCAGAAATCTGAATGAGGTATCTGCATTTTACATGTAGAGTGTAGACTTTGATCAAGGAGTTCCTTATAGCAATTATGCACAGCTTAATGGTCTCCAAAGGCAGCAAAGTAGAAAGACTGAGAAGAAGGTCCATATTAAATCCTCCTTCCCATCAGATGCACCACTCACATCTGCCCAGGAGAACAACCTCACCTTGGTGGTACCCTTTCAGTGAAAACCCTGACCAGGGCTCACCCACTGCACTTGAGAGCACAGGGACAGAAATACTTTTCCTTTGTACAGCAGATTGACACAATACATTCTAAGAAGACATAACCACAGGTCAGATCCTTACTCTGCCTCCAGAGGTTCAATCCCTTGTCTTTTCTCTCTGGTAAGAGTCAGGCTAAAATTGCTTTGGGAATAAGAGAGTTTTTGCTCTTGTAACCCTGTGAGGAAAAGATTAGGAAATCATCAGCATTGTCTTTTATATCTGAGAGAAGTCAGGTTCTACTAACAGATCACAGTGCAAACTGAGCAATATATGCATTGGTCTTAGAAGTGTGCCAAATGGTACCCAGGGCTAGGGAAGCAAAACAACATATGTGGATCAGTGCACCCACTAGAGTGTTCTTTGCAAGTATCAGGTTATGTATGGATCATTTCTCCTCACTGGTGAGCTATACAGGCAGCCCAAGTAAACTTCTGGGATCCACTGACCTGCAGTTGCCATTCATTAGGGATACCCATTAAAATTTCAGACAGGAGACATTTGAAACAAAATACCCATCATATAACTAAGCTATGTATTCAGAGACAGATGTAATTCCCTGTGCCTTCCCTCAGCACGTGTGTGCACGCATATCCACACACAGGTACACATGTGCACAGCTCAGGATGGTGTGCATCCAGTCCAGCATCCTTTCATCTTTGCATCCTTTCAATCTTGCATCAGTGTGATTCTATCACAGAGGAGAGTTTTTGAAACAAAAATGCCTCTAGCCTTTGCATTTTCTTCATTTTTTTTCATTACTACTTTGTACAGAATATTTACTATACTTTTTGCAGCATGGCCTTTCAGGAGGGAAATGTGTGTTCCTCTGAGCCTGCCTTTTGTTTGAATACTCCCAGTTTTTCCTGTCTCATTCTTTATAATGGCATGGGCTGAACACAGTCCTTGATAATTCCCTTGAAACTCAGATCTCCCCTTTGCCTCGTGGGCTGCAAACTCCGAGTAGTTCCCAGGTTGTTTTGTTTGCGTTGGGAGATTTTTTTTTTCCTTTGTCCTCCTTGAGGAGCTTTCTTCAGCCTCCTGCAATCTTGTTTGATCCAGTTTCTGGGTCATGGGCAGTGTCCCAGGGATCTGTGGTCAGCTTAGTGAATCTGTGTGTATAAGTGGCTGCAGACCATTCTGCTCCCCTTCTCCATGACAGTTCTGCAGATGCTCTTTTGTTTTGCCCTGGAAAACGACGGTAGCAACACCTGTCCCTTCAGAATATTGTGAAATCATCCTGAAAATCCACTCCATAGATCCAGTGCCTCTGGAAACTTACATGAGCAACATGTTTTGTCCCAATAGATTTGGGTTTATAGGAAAACCTTTGTAAAAACCCAAG
The DNA here is from genome assembly GCF_009829145.1 of Chiroxiphia lanceolata. Taxonomy (NCBI): domain Eukaryota; kingdom Metazoa; phylum Chordata; class Aves; order Passeriformes; family Pipridae; genus Chiroxiphia; species Chiroxiphia lanceolata. The sequence continues at coordinate 100,103,037 of NC_045639.1, forward strand.
CAATTTCTTCCTAAGATCAAACACTTCGAGAAAGTGAATCTGTTTTTAGTGATTGCTGGCATACAGACAGGTGTTTCCTTTGAATTGCAGCTGCAAATAACTAAGTCCTAATCTCCTATGAAGAGCCCACAATCAGATAATTTCTGAGCTGTCTGCTCAGTGAAACTCCCACACAGAAAAAGAAGAGGCTTTTCACTGTACCTTGAGAGCAGTTGTTGAGACCAATCTCCAAGAGAGGTAGCTGTAATTGTAAAGTAGATGAACTCTAGAGCTGAATTCTTTGCTGTGTTACAATAGTCATATTGGAATGCTTCTGGCAGCTGAGGAGCTGTGCTGCCATGGGGAAGCAGAGTCAGACCCAGTTAAAGGCTTCTGATCTTAAATATCACAGTTAAATCTAATGCGAGTTCAGAAGCAGGGAACTGTTAAATATAAGTTATCTGTAAGTGCTTTCCCTTCATTAAAATATCCTATATTCCATTTACTAAACAAATCTCATGTGGAAATTGGAAAAGCAGAGCAAAACCCATATTGTTTGAACAATACACATATATAGTACACAAAAATGATGCATAAACTACATCACTAAGAAACATCTATATAGCTTGTTTGAGAAAAGACACACTTAGGTAATCAGCTCCAGTAAAATATTATTGTAGCATGAATGAAATTTTCAAGTTAAAAAACTTTGACAGCGATATTTTTGTGAAATTGATGCAGGAGCATTGCATCCTATTTTTGAGGAAAAAAAAAACATCTTAAGATGCTTGAAGATTTCTTTTTTGGAGGGACGAAATGGGTATCAGGAGTGTCTGAAGCTTAGACTGCCAATACTTTAGAATGCAGGAGGGAAAGGCAAGATTCTGGGAGCTGCAGCCAGGAATACATGCAGCTACATACAGACCAGGCTTCAGAAACAGCAGCAGCACAATACTGTCTGTATGTCAATACAACGAAAGCTGCTTCCATCAGTAGATGACACTCATTAGCATAGCATTGCTCTTACCACTCCAACTTGCTGCAAGTCTGACTGACACCAGATTCAAAGAAGACTTAGTTGGAAATGGTCATAGAATCACAAAATCATTGAATTATGTAGGTTGGAAAAGACCTCTAAGATCCTCGAGTCCAACTGTTAACCCAGGACTGCCATCATCATCATGGCTGGGCTTCATGAACAAAGATTTGGGAAAGGATTTATCCACATTTGTTACAAGCACGCTGGGGGCTAATAAGGCCAATATGAGACAGACATGTTCGATTGCAAAAGGCACGGCAGAAAGACTCCTTAGGTGGTACATTCTGCAAGACACGATTCTTTCTGCATTGTCTTTTCTCCTCAAGAGTGATCCTGTGTGCTTTCTCAAAGGAAGCAGCAGCATTATAGATGGTGTGCCTCCAGGCCTCCAGATTTGAGGCCAGAGTAGACCAGTTATGTTGATCAATATGGGCAAGGCCGAGACGTTGTTTCAGGGAGTCCTTGTATCTTTTCTTCGGGGCTCCTCTCTTGCGGCAGCGCTGTCTTCAGGGCTGAACAAAAGGTCATGACTGGCCAGCTGGTAACACAGAATGCATTTTTACACTAATGGCAAGGTATTCTAGCTTTTGTTTCACATTGTACTGACTGCATATTTACATAAACCCTACATCTGTTTAGTTAAGTTAAGCCAGAGGGTGATGATCTTTGTCTTTACAAAAGAGCTGTTTTAATTTTATTGAATATAGCTTTCCATTTAAAAGATCAAAGTCAGTTCGGCCCCCTGCAGCAACAATTCAAAAGTTTCTTCAACTATTCAAATTAAGAAAACAGGAGAACTGGGACTGTAAAAGCAGAAAAAGGAAAATAAAAACTCCTTGGGGTCTTTATTTATCCTGAACTTGAAGAAAGACATTTTCCCTTCCATTAAAGTCCCATCAAGTGTCCTGACTCTCCTGCATCTGAAAATGTCATGAATTGCATGATAGCAAAAGCAGCATGCACATTTTTAGACAAATTTCTAGAAGCTGGTAAAGCTATGGGGAAAAGACTCAAAATACAGCAGTGTGAAGAAAACTTAGTGAAGAACTGGCCTCTCTAGCCGCCATCTTCTAGTTCCAGGCACTCAGCACAGTGAACTCCTACTTGATAAAGTATCAGTTTATATATAAAACTGCTTGTTATCTCTACAGAAAATAATGGTTAAAATCATGACTTCAAAACTGTATCTGTAATGGGGATAGATACTTCATGTCTTCTGAAAGAGCCTGCATGTCATCTCCTAGCATCTGACTTGGGGGACTTTGTCTTGCAAACTTTTGTCTTTAGGAGGGGAATGGCTGAAAACCAGCCCTACATTTCACTGCTAAAGTTTATTATTTGCTTGTAAGTAGGTTCCTCACCTTCCAAATTGACAGCAGCACTCACTACTCCCAACACTGGGTGAGGCCCATGGCTGTACCACGTGCTACAGGAGTATGGTACCAAGCATGCACCAAAATCTACTCTTTTCTACTGCTGTCCTTTGGTTATCCCTGGCAAGCAACTTGGGAACACGGACCAAAAGGAGCTGTAGCAAGTTCCAGCTTAGCCCTCAATCAGGACAATGAGGAAACAACCCAAGGTCTGTTTTGGCTCCAAGGAAACCTTTCCAAGAGATCCGTGTTGCCTCTACATTATACGCACATAATACATCTATATTAGTTTTCCACCTTCGATAAGGAGCGCACTTTTGAAGCTTTTGTCCTGACCTCCTGTCCTTACCACACTTTGCTTCATGCCATGCTTCCTGACATCTGTCAACTGGACTCCATCCAAACAAAAAGATCTGATGTAGGAGCACACTTACTGCACTACGGCTGCTAGAATGAGACCAGTAAATGTGACCAGATTAGAGCTGGTCCCAAATAAATCTCTGAAATGCTGTCATGGAGGACACACACTGGGTCCTCAGTACCAGCTTCTCTGTGCTACAGATTGTCCCTACTTGTTCCAGGCCACCTGCTAATGTAGACACAGCCTGAAGAGGCTGTACTGCTGCTTTCTAGCACTCTCACTGCTTAAATGGGTGAATAGTGCCATTTTAGGCACCATATGGTATCCCTGCAGGCTTCCAGCTGCCACTCTGCAGATCAACAGCTCAACCAAATGTCTTATGTCATATCTGGCAGCCTCACGCAGACATCTCAGATACCTTACGGGGAGACTAACTGCTGGGGATGTCTATGTTTAGGAAACTGAATACCATTTTATTTTAGCATCTATTCCCCTCTAGACCAAAAAAAGGAAAGCGAATGAAATTAAATATGAGAAAATGAGAAAGGAGGTGCTTGAAATACTATGGTGAGTTCTAGGAAATAAAATAAACAAAAAACCAGCAAAAATTAAATAAAAATAACATTTCTTGTAAAATTGTCTCATCTAAAACTCTTAGAGATAATTTTTTTTTTCTTAACTAAAAAGTACACAAATCTGGGACAACAAGAGTAGTGATTTGTCCTTCAAGAAATCCCTCAATCACAAATAGCATTTATTCTTTAGTAAGGGCTGAATTCACTGACTTTAACAAAACTATTGAGAAGCTTGAAAATAAACTTCTGTGCTGGTCTAATGCTTTACCTACCAAGAAACAGCCTAAGTTTCTGAATCTGCATGGAAATACTTGAAGCTTACAGGTCTTTTTAAGCATTTAAACAAAAATTCTGACCTCTTGTGGCCGTCAAACTGCCCAGCAAAAGTTTCTGTCGGTTTCTAATCTGGGTGATGCTCTTGCTGTGTGTGCCATGGTTGGCATTTGTGTATTCCTGCTACTCCTCTCCCAGGCCTGCCTGCATTCCAGCACTCATTGACAAACCTCGCATTTGAACGTTTTTGTGGATCCAGAGGAGGCCACAAACTTGATAAGAGGGTTGGAGCACCTCTTTTACGAAAACAGGCTGAGACAGCTGAGGCTGTTCATCCTGGAGAACAGATTACTCTGGGTAGACCTTAGAGCAGCATTCCAGTACCTAAAAGGGTCTTATAAAGAAGATGGAGAGTGTCTTCTTACACACACTGATAGTGACAGAAGAAGGGCAAATAGTTTTAAACTAAAAGAGGGAGATTTAGATTAGATATCAGGAAGAAATTCTTTACTGTGAAGGTATTGAGGCACTGGAACAGTTTGCCCAGAGAAGTAGTGGATGCCTCATGCCTGGAAGTGTTCAAGATCAGACTGAATAGGGCCCTGAAAAATCTGATCTAGGGGGTGTATCTCTGCCCATGGCAGGGGGTTTGGAACTAGGCGATCCTTAGGGTCCCTTCCAACCCTTGCAGCCTTTCTATGATTCTATGATTTGTTCTAAATCTAAATGAAGTGCAATCTTTTTAGGTACCGTGGACAAAATTGCGGCAGAAATGCCACAGAAATGGGAAGTATGAGAGTGATTATGCACATTAACACATCCTGCATGTGGCACACAATTTCTTGCAGACCTTCAATTCTAACAAAGACATGAGAGAGGGAATGTTAATTTGGTCTACCTTGCTTTGCTGGTCTCCTAGTCTGCATCAGTAGCTTTGGGTTAAAGAAAAATACGGACTATGAATATATTCTGCATTTGTGTAATCCATAGTGTCTGATGTCACTTTTTGCATATATATTATCAGCACTTTTTTAAATATGAACCTACACTTCTAAGAACTCAGCATCAAAAGCCAGACAGACTGGCTTCACATGCAAGTTTGCATAAGGAGAAAAGGCATTCAGTGGCATTTCTTATGCCAAGTGATCTTTTACCTGACAAGCTAAGGCTACACAACATTTAGGGCAGGCATGTATTTGCACCCTAATCATCCATGCACAGTGATGACTTCTATATGAGAATTTCCTCTATCCAGAGCTGAATACATGAATGCTTTATAATTTCTCAAAAGAATGGAGAACCTACAAGTATGTATTTTCAGTCTGCATATATGGTAAATCCTAAGGCTACTGTTATACAAATAATACACCAAACATAACAGCATCTATTACTAGTATGTATAAATGTATTATATTAATAACATATATTCAAAAATGTTAAGTAGTACATGAAAAAATATATTTTTAGAAGTTTTTCTTTCCATTACCTTGTATATGCAGATTAGATATAAGAACTGAGTACTGAGTACATTTTTATTTAGAAGACAGATTCATTGATAACTGCACTTGCTTAACACAGGAAAGTAAGTAAAAATAGTTTTAAATCGAATTTACAATTTAGTTATGCTTTTTTCTAGAACTGTATTAATTTCTGACCCCACAAAGGCTTATCCATATTCTTAGTTTTACACTTAGGAGTAATAATAGTGTAACTAATTTACATAAAAAACAAGCCTTTGCAGAGCTGAAGTCTTGGTGGTGGCCTGCTTTCACATTCAACAAATGCAAACACTCATACAAAAAAGAAAAACTGAAGTGAAAAGGTTCAATCATCCCCATTGCTCAGATTCTCTGCAGTTTTCCATTTTGCATTCTCTCAAAAGAACACAGGTTCACATAACAAATATTAGTAGAATACAGAAAAAGTTTTGTAAAAAATATTTTAGCATTTATAAAATGTTTTCAATTTCAGGTTCTTCTCAGGTCTCTGTTTCTAATTTGCCAATCTTCCCTGGTTTCCCCCTGAAATTAATTGATATTTCAGTTGCATATGTAGACAGGCTTGGACGTTATTACTAAGAGGCCTGGATGTTCACTGGTGCTCACTTATGACACGTTTTTTGCAGGATTGCAGCAGCAGCTGCTCATCCTCTATTCCAGCAAACAACACTGGGCCACTGGATTGTCTGAACAGGTTCTCCTGGTGATGAAGATGCAACACGATACCGTCTTAAAATGTCATGGTGTCAGAGATCACTCTGAGGTACTTCATACATGACCGTAGTATGTTTGTGTCTTTACTAAGAATGCTGAATGACATGTGAGTAGTGTTTTGCCTTATACAGAAAGGTACAGTAACAACCACAAAACAGACAACCTGCATAGATTACTGTTGACAGAATAAGACAGTATTCAGAATAAAGCAATATTCAGTATTTCTGTGAGAAAAAAACACATCACTGTGCATTTTCAGGTACCAAAACCAGTGGGGCAATAAAAAGTGTCTTTTAAGTGCTGTTACACAGAAGTTGTTTTCACAAAGCAAAGTGTTTGTTAATTAGTTGCAGCACTGTCTTGAGAACCTCTTCCTTGGAGGGGCTGGCATCAACCACTTGGCACGCAGGGTTCACCATCCTTCTGTATGACTCTTCAACTCTATTTTAAAACAAAACAAGGGAAATTAAACTTCAAAATGCAGGGATATGAAATGGCATTATTCATTGGTCTCAGAAGAAAGTGTTCACACTGCAGAGACAAAGGATACAAAATCTAATATGAAGCTAAGAACAAAATCTACTGCAAAAAGAAATAAACAGTTAGTAACTACTATTATAATGTAAATCTCAAAGCACATAGTTTCCCAGACATTGATTCCCGGAGGTCTAGCCATATTCACATATGGCATGGTATAAAGTATTTCTTTCTTTACAGCTTGGTAGTGGATACAGTCTGGTACAGCAGTGCAGTGGACAGTCTGCTTCTAACACCTGAATTAACTTCTTCAGATTCTGCTAAAGTGTCTCTGAACTGTATGACATTGCACTGTGTAGCTGTGCTCACTGACTGATCTCACCTTTGACTAACTGGATTAGAGAGCTGACACATCATTCAAACCCTTCCTCTGATCAACTATCGAGATGAATAACAGGATGAAACACAGGATGAAAACATCCTCACTTAGACTGCAAGCATAATGCAGAGCTCTCCCACATTTAGCCTATGAGTGTGTGAATGAGGATGTCAATATCATTTCCTATGTTCCCAAAATTGCCATTCAGGCCAGAAGTCACAGGACAAATCAAGCAAGATTCTGGATATTCTCATGCCCAGGCTGACATAATTAACAAGTAGAAATAACCAAAGGCTTTCTGACAGGACTAAGATGTAGGAGAAGTAGAACTTAAAGGATTCTTAAATGTTGTTCCCTAGCTCACTCATCTCTCTGCAGTTCCTACTAAATAAGCAGGGAGTTTCTGTCAAAATTAAGCAATCATAGAATCATAGAATGTTAAGGGGTTGAAATGGACCTTAAAGATCATCTAGTTCCATTCCCCCCCACCAGAGGCAGGGACACCTCCCACCAAACCAGGTTGCTCCTACCTGGCTTTGAACACTGCCAGGGTTGGGGTAACCACAGCCTCCCTGGGCCACCTGTTCCAGTGTCTAACCACTCTCACAGTAAAACCTAAATTTCTCCTCTTTCAGTTTGTACCCATCATTCCTTGTCCTATCACTACAGTTCCTGATGAAGAATCCCTCTCCAACTTCCCTGTAGGCCCCCTTCAGATACTGGAAGGTTGCTATCAAGTCTCCATACAACCTTCTCTTTTCCAGGCTGAATAGTCCCAACTTTCTCACAGGGAAGGTGCTCCAGTCCTCTCATCTACTTCATGGCTCTCCTCTGGACTTGCTTCACTGGTTCCATGTCGTTCTTATGTTGGGGACACCACTCCACGTGGGGTCTCACAAGAGCAGAGTAGAGGTCGAATCACCTCCTTTGACCTGCTGGCCACACTCCTTTTGAAGTAACCCAGGATTTCATTGGCTTCCTGGGCTGCAAATGCACACTGCCAGCTCATGTTGAGTTTTTCATCAGCCATCACTCCCCAAGTCTTTCTCTGCACTGGCCCACATCTCAAGCCTGTCAAGGCCCCTCTGGATAGCATCCCTTCCCTCCAGTGTGTCAACTGCACCATACATCTTGGTGTCATCAGTGAACTTGCTGAGGGTACCCTTGATCCCACTGTCAATGTTGCTGACAAAGCTATCGAACAGTATCAGCCCCAGTACTGACCCCTGAGGACACCACTCACCACTGGTCTCCACATGGACAATGAGCCATTGACCACAACTCTCTGTGCAGCCATCCAGCCATTTCTTTATCCACCAAGTAGTCCTTCGACCAAATCCATGTCTCTCTAATTTGGAGACAAGGATGTCGTGCAGGACAGTGTCAAACACTTTGCAGAAGGCCAGGTAGGTGATGTCAGTTGCTCTGCCCCATCCATAAATGTTGTAGCCCTGCCATAGAAGGTCACCAGATTTGTCAGGCATGATTTCCCCTTTGTAAAGCCATGTTGGCTGTTATCAATTACTATTTTTAAGGTGTATCATTGCCAGAAATGTTAAAACAATAGAGGTAGACTTCAGTCTTGAGATTTGTAGATATGGAAACCAATATTCAGGTGTCTATACTGAGGTATCTGTGAGAACATTGGCTATTTAAGTTTCCACTTTATACAAAGATGATCTACTCAATACAGAGTAGAGAGAGCCTAGACAGCAATTCAGCACACCCTCAAGAAGGATACCCAGGGTATCCTATGTAGTTACTTAAAAAAATGTGTCTAATACTGATTGAGATGCTCTGGACTATCCCATTTAGCTTCCAGTTGCTAGTCCAGAAATTGTCCACAGGTTCTGCATCACATCTGCCAGCCTCGTATCAAATGGTTTTAGATACTTAAGCTTAGATCACTGAGCTCCAAATGGGTGGTGAGATGAATCTCTTTGAAGGCTCCATTGAATGTACTGACTATACTGGGACCCAAGATACTTAGCACAGCTAAGTATCTATAAGACACAGCTAAGACATCCACAAGAGGAGATCTAAATTTTATGTTCTTAATCTGGAGCTCAATTCCAGACTTTCATGTTGTTATAGGCTATAAATCCCAGGAGGGAATTTTTCCTTCCCCTGCTCCACTGTAAGAAAAACGGAGTTTGAATGGGAAGGGGTAAGGGAGTCAATTAGCTTTACAAAAGGTCTGGGGCAAAGCGGAATTCCTAGCTAATGGCCCATCGAAGGCTGGAGTGTGGGGGGGAGGAGTTTGGGAGTTTTTGGGTAGCTGGCCCAGCTCACGCGGGAAGGGGGGGGGGGGGTGGAAGGGAGTGGGGGGGCTGCGGGAGAAGTCAGTTTTTGCTGGGTTCTCTCTCTGGGACGCAGACGGGGTAGCTGTCTTTGTCTCCAGCTCAGACCTGCTGCGTTTTCATCTGAGAATTTTTGTGCTCACTGGGAGAAAAAAGGAGGAGCCTTGAGACACGGTCATCTGAGGACAAAGGTGAGTTCCGTGGGGGTGGACTGCTTTCCTTTCCCCCTTCTTCCATTGGGGGAAGGGTCCCCATTTTCTTTTTGGCTTCTCCCGCGACCCGAGACCAACCCCCAGACCCCGCCCTGCACGGCGAAAGCCAGAGCCCGACAGCGCCCCCTGCAGGCCAACACAGAGCACTGCAGGCTCTGCACCTCCAGCGATCCAACAGCGCCCCCTGCCGACCGTGATTAGAACTGCGCTAAAGGACAGAGGAGTATTCAGACCTTTTCTTTTTTTTGAAGGGGACTTTTTGGGTACAGGACTATTGTCTAGGTTTTTTGTGTGTTCTGTTACTGTTCTTGCCAACATACATATATCTTTTAATAAAGGGTTGTTATTTCTTCTGTTTTTTCCACACTTCCTCGATTAAAGCCCCTTAATTTTGAATTTACAATTGCTGAGAGAGAGGAGTTTGGTTTGTCTCATAACTCATCCTCTTTAGCAAACATTCCAGTCTCTTCAAACTGAGACACATGTGGAAGGCGTGTGTTTCAACTTCTTGCCTTGCAGTTCTGAAATTTTTAGGTCTCTCTCCTTCATGACCAAACTAAGAAAGGTGCTAAAATAAAAGCAGCAAGTAGAAAATACAAGTATTTTAATTCAAAGCTCCTTTGCAGGATGATTAAATTCTATACCTGCAGCTTTTAAACACTTTCAGTCAGAACTGACAGAATTTACCCTCCCTGTCAACCATTAATCCTTTCCAAAAAGCCTCAAACCAAGAGCTTAGACATAGGAAATCCTTGTCCCAGTAATGTGAGCGGTACATTTGCCACTGATCCCACAGAAGCCAAGATTGCATCCAGCCTCTTATTCCTCATTAAAGGGTACCTTTGGCGAAACAAGCTGTTAGCTTCCAACTCGGCTTCCTCCTTTGTTTTCTCCAGCCCCCGACGCTGAAGTCTCTGGACTCGTTCCTCGGGGTCAACAGTCAAGAGAAGAACAAGATCAGGTTTAAGCAGATCCTCAGGCCACTGGTACACTTCATCATGAGCTGGTGGAAGATCCTTCACTTTCCCATTTGTTTCAGTGGCAATTGTGTAGGCAGCTGTGCTGTGCCAGTATCTGTCAGATGGAGAGAGAAATTTTAAAGAGGACACTAATTCTTCCATAATATAGGAGAGAGTTGTCACTATAATGAGAAGTCAATAATGATGAGACAGATGACACGGTGGGTTTGAGGGGAAATGTAAAGAACAGTTCTGTGCCACCCATTATTTCTTAACAGTGATAATGCTCAGTGCACTACTCAGAGTTCATGTGAATTATTAATTAAAACATATGGCAGTAGCTACACATTAGGCAGAGACTTCCAGATGCTGCTATTGAAAGAAAATCTTCTCATATATTGAGTGAGGTCAAAGAAGAGTTACATTTTATCTCAAAATCCAGTCCTCTGAGTCCTTTTTTGGTGGTTCCCATCCTACTTCACACAACAGATTTGCTAGAGAACGTGTAGTCTTTACAAACATGTGAATTAAGACAAGCATTATTAATGGTTACGCATATCACTTGCATTTAATGTTCCCCACTACAAGGCATCGTGTTTGATGGATTTCAGTGGATTGGAGACTGGTTAAAAATAGTACATACAAACAACGTCTGTGTATATCAGTGTGTGTGTGTGTGTGTGTGTGTGTGTGTGTGTGTGTGTGTGTATGTATGTGTTGTGGCGGGAGGTTACAGTACACCTACTGAAATAAGCCAGAGGGTTCCAAGTGCACCTAGACCTTCTTTATTAAGAGTAAAACTGTAAGCTGCCTACACAGGTTAATGAATACCAGAAATAACAAAAAAACACCCAAATCCTAAAAAGTGTGAAGCATGTTTCTGGCTTTATATATGCAAAGAGTGAGTCTACCTAAAACTCAGTCATTCCAATCCACCCATATCTCATCTTAGAGAAAGCCATGACCAGCAGCCCACATGCTTCTCAGGTTTGTCATGAAACTCTGGTCTAGCTCAGGATGCACAGCTTGAGCCTCCACTATTCCTAATTGAAGATGTAATAATTTTCACGTGTCCAAAAGCTAGTTATGAGTATTACACTGATGGAGGTTCCCTAACTTACTATTATCATAGGTATTACTCTTTGAAAGATTTAATATTTATCTGACTCTCTGCAGAGTAGTGCTTCAAAAAAAACCCCAAAACAAATCACAAACAAAACCAAATCAAAACAACTCCTCCTCCTCCAAAGAAAGTTCCAAAGAAAACCAGAGGCAATTGTTGACCGCTTCTGCTTGTAACACTGAACAACTATATGATAGCACTGACATAAGAGGGCTTCTCTAGTATACAGACCTGTCTATGATCACAGGTGCCTGAGTGGATGCTTTCGCTATTTCTGAAGCAAGAATGTAGTTGCCCGCAGCATAAAATGCTCTTTTAATGGGTGTCGGTTCATCATCAAATATAGTCCTCCACTGGCTGATGCAAGGTGGTGGGGACCTTAGCAGAATGCCATTCAGGTTGTCCTTCACAGCCTCGGTCACAGTGGTTTTGCCTGCATTTCATTTACAGAAGGAAACATTTGTGTTATTATGTGTCAGATACACCTCAGTTTTAAAAACAGAAAAACTCTCCTGTGTGTTCATTTGGAGAAAATGTTCTAACACCTGAATATGTAACTTGGATATCTTGTGATAAGGTTGTCAGGGGAAAATTACTCTGAGTCTGGTTGCAGGAATTATTACTTTCCTTCCTGCTCTCTGGGCCTTCCAGCCCTTCCCCTTGCCAACTTTCAGTCTTTACTCCCTTTAATACATTAAATGCATGGCAATTTTTCTGTATACTTATTTATAATACTTTTTGAGGTCACAGTTCATGTGGATATTGCCCTGCTGTCCTTTCTTTTTAAGGGGATTTTCAGTTCTCTTTAACTGAAAAGTCAGAAAACAGAGGCAACTAATATTTCTCTGATACAAACTACTGCCAGTCTCTCAGACTATCACTATTTTAGTTCATTTATTTGAAAACTCTCCAGTAAAAGTATGTTTCATCATCTGCACAAGAAATTAAATTTTCAGTACTCCACTCTTTGTATTCTTTAATTTACTTAGATAACGAATTAACCCACAGAGTGAAAATTAGTGTAGACTCATCTTTTACAAGTCAGGGAAAACAGACTGGCATTTATAATTACTAATTTCTTCAATTCTGTTGCAGGTTTCCAGGATTTTTTTTTTTTTAAATTTTTAAGACTTACACCTGAATGAAAGCCAGAGCACTTGCTCTTTTCAACAATTTCTCATCTATAGTTCCTCAACCACACATTGGTCTTACCAGTGGCATCCAGCCCCTCAAAAACTATGACGGGAAAATCGCCCTTTTTTTGGTGCTCCGGACATTTCTCCAGCAGGTCGAGTACTGCTTCAGCCTCTGGGATCCTCTCTGCACACTGCAAGGAGAGATCATAGAACGTATTGGGTCGGAAGGGACCTTGATCAGTCATCTAGTCCAACGCCCAGGCAGCACACTGGGACATCTTAAACCAGATCAGGTCGCTCAGAGCCCTGTTCAACCAAGCTAGGAATGTTTCTAGGGATGGGGCATCCACCACCTCTCCGGGAAATCTGTACCAGTGTTTCGCCACCCTCATCGAAAAAACTTCTTCCTTACACCTGGTCAGGATCTGCCCTCCCTCCGTTTGAAACAATTACCCCTCGTCCCCTTCGCACTCGCCCGCCCCACGAAGCCGAAGAAGATCCCGCCGTGCTGACCTGGCGCAGGCGGTGGCGGAGGGCGGTGGCCGAGGGTGGCAGGGCTTGGCGGAGGGGCCCGGGGCTCGGCGACCCAGGGGCGCAGCGCCGCAGCATCGCCAGGCCGGGAGCCGGGAGCCGGCCAGGAGCAGGAGCCAGGAGCCGGGAGCCGGGGCCGGTGGCAGCTCGGAGGGGGCCGGAGGGCGGCGGAGGAGGAGCCAGCGGGAAACGAAACTGGAGTGGCAGGCCGGGAAAGCGCCGGTCTGCGGGGACCGGTCCAGAGCCAAGGGCAACTCCTTGGGGAGCCTGTACTGCCTCCCCCGCCCCGCACCAGTGGTACTGGGATGAACGGGCTCGGTCCCACGGGGAATGGCTCCGTGAGCGAGTGGGCAGCAACAAACGTGGGAAGTAAGGTCCTAGCCTAGGGGTCCGCCAGCACCAAAGGGTCACATTCCCACAGGGTCCCGTGGCTGAATCCTGGTGGTCTCCTAAAAAATAAAATAGAATAAAATAAAATAGAATCTTTTTTTTTTTTTTTTTTTTTTAAGGAGAAGTGCCAATATGCTCCGCTGTTTAGGACTGGCCTAAAAGAGCCAAACAAGTCCTAAACTGCTTTGTTGAGTGGCAGTGCCCAACTAGCACTGAGCTATTGGGCATACTGGCAGCTTAATCCCATTATTTGTTTACTCAGTGCCTTGATAATAAGATCAACAACAGACACAAATAATTTTGGGAGTAAAACGAACTTTTACAAGCCTGTAGTGTTTTTGTAACTTTATGATGCCAAATTTCAGCTTTCGTCAGCTCAGTGGCAGGAACCAGAAGCACTGAAAATAGCTATAGCACTTAGTCTTATGACAGCTGCTATGAGTAATGTTGCCCAAAATGTAGATTTTGAGTTTTCAAAATATGTAACTTAAAATGTAGGACAACCTGCACCTCTGTAGAATCCTTTTCCTCCCTTTCAATAGTTGAAAACCTGCCACCTAGAGAGATCTAAAGTTAAACTTCTGATGCATTTTCTGAAAGAATATACTCTACAAGCTAGTGTACTGTACAAGAAATTCTTCAGAAACTTGATGTCTTCCTCTGGTCAGCTCAAACATACTGCACAAATAGCTTTTGCTTAGTGTAGCTGCAGGGACAGTGAAGCAGCTGGTAGGCAGTATCAGTTCGACAGAGATCAGCTGCACTAGTTGGAAACGGCCCATGCTGAGGAAGCCGGTGGAAGGCTGGGCCAGAGCTGAAACTGGGAATGCAGCCTTAGAGTCTCTTCAATAGTCTCAGCATCAGATACCAAAACTGCCTTTTTTTTTTAAGGCACTTTACCATACCTGAGAACTCCGGCATAATTCCACATGACTCAAACACATGACTATGGTTGGCTATGGATACCAGAAGACACAGGGTAAAACACAGTTCGTTACACAGGAAGCCAATAGATGGTAATTTTAAGACCATGATAATATGCATTGAGTCAAAGTAGTGGCTATTCTCACATAAGATTTTGTCTTGCAGAATGACATGCTCTGCATAAGCCTGGCTTATCCATGGTCCCTTCTCCTAGTCCTGCTCCTCCAGCATCCACAGTCACTGAATTAGGAGTGGTAGACAGCACATCCTCCTCTTTTTCTTTTAGCACCTGCCATGGATCTTTGTTCATACATCTATCTAAATCCCTTTCTGAGTCTGTGATGCAGTCTACCTCCACAAACCCCTCGGTTCTCAAATTCCAGCAGTGAAACTGTTGCATAAAAACTTTTCTTTTATACGTTTTAAACTCATATCCTACTTGTTTCAACAAGTGCCCCTTCCAATAATATTACTGATTTTGGTGAATAGCAGTTCAACATTCAGCTTATTTATCACCTACATGATTTTTTCAAGGTCAGTTAGATTTCCCCTTCAGCTTTTTCATGTCAGAAATGACAGCCTCCATTTCTTGTAAGGCAGGTGCTTCATCCCCTTGATCACTTGGAACCGGGGATAACTTGTTTAGCTCCATAAGGATCTACTAAGATGTGAAGACTCAAACTGGACCATTAGTCAGGATATGGCTACACATACCAATGTTCCACAGACCTGCAGAATAATGCTGTCTGCCTTATTTCAAATACCTTTATGGGTGATACTAAGATTTGTTTTTTCTTTTTTTTGCTACTGCCTCCCATGGAGCCATTGCTTATAGAAGAGTAGCAACAGTGACTGAGATCTCCTTCCTGAGTGCAAGTTCCATTGCTGAGCTCACCATCAGGTACACAAGGTTTCGATTATTCTTTCCTATCTCCACTGTCTCACCTTTATCTACAGCAAAACTAATCTGTGACTTTTCTGTTCATTGGTTGGTTTGACATCCAATTGACTTGCAGCCAAGTTTCATTTCAAAAGCACTTGTAAAGCTGGCCATTTTCCTCACTGACCTCTGTCTCCTTACTCTTCTGTTTGTTTGGCTTTTTTCCTGATGCTACTGTTGCCTTTCTCCTCTCTGTTGAATGGAAAGTGCTTACTTTCATTTTCCCTTTTCCCCTCCCACTGCCTCCATACAGCCTTGTTACAAGCATTCCTGAGCTAAGTTGGTTACTTCACTGTTGGTTGGTTGCTTTCTTCATTTATACCATGCTTATGAGATCATTCATAATAGGCCTGTCCTTCTGACTATTTACCCTCTTGCATGATTCAAGTACAAAGGTAGGAAAAGACAGTTGCCTTTTATGCCCAAGATAGGTCTTTGTACTTAAAATCAGTGTAGAGTGTATAACTCTGTTTTGAAATTAACTTATTTTAAGCAGTTTTCAGCCTTTTTACAAGGGCCTTTATAATTTTGCCCTTGGTATAATATGATGCAAAGTTGAAGAGAAAATATGCTAATTATGTGAAAAAGACTGTTCAGGAGCCTTTTCACATCTTTGAGTGCCCATTGTGCTTGCATGAAGCTATAGGGAAGAGATACAGACACAACAAAAAGCCATGTGAATATTCAAAAACCTTTTGATCCACCCAAAATGGAAAAAGAAAAAAAACCACCTGAAAATTGCTTAGCCTATAACTTAAAAATGTATCTAAGTGCACAGTCCTGTAAACAGCTGTCTGAGACTGTGGGAAATAGGCAGGATGAAGGCCTGGAAAGAACCAGACCTTTGCAGCAAGTTTTGGGTGAAGCAGAGTACTGTGAAACTCATCACAGGGATGAGCCACCACTCCGAAAGCCTGACACATCCCCAGGCGACAGGAGGCAGACAATCAGATGCTACGATTACAGTTTCTGCCTTATAAGGAATGTTTCCATGTTTGTGTTGGCTATAAAATCTGCATCCTTTTAATAAAATGTCTCAGTTCTTCACCTCTCCATGCCTCTCAAAATGCTACATGAGACAGAGAAAAACTTAAGTGGAAGGCCATAAAATGCATAGGTACAGAGAATACACACAAATACAACTACTGTTTTAATGCAGAATAGACTTTAAAGGACATCAGTAAAGGGCCTTCCAGTAGACAAAGGTCTAGGTATAAGACCGTAAGATGGCAGAAATCAGTATGGTCTCAGACCAAAAGAGCCCCCTCTTCTGCCCATGATAATGTCCAGTGCCAGATGTTTGGAGAAGGATATGGAAAGGACAAAGAAGGATCCTTCTCCCAACATACTTTTACCAAGAAAGGACCTGATGATCCTTGAGGTCGATTCCAACCTGATATTCTATCATTCTACAATTCTGTGGTCTTGTCTCATATCCTAGGAACCATCTTTTGAATACTTCCTGAGTGGGAAACCACATATGCACTATTAAGGGCCCATGGTGGACCTCTTTCAATGTGTCTAATCTGTGTCCATATTTATATTGTGTATTTCATATGTCTTTCATAACTTAATTGCATGAGAGTTTTAACTTTCTGTATGGTAATTTCTCCTTGGATTTCTGCATCCCAGGGAGGGTTGAGTCACTAAGTACAAGGTCCTTGACAGAATCCCATTTATAGTGTTGCAGATGCAATAAGATGGAGGTCATTTCCAGCTGGGACTAAAGCAAGAAGTAACACATTTATCAAATGCTGAAAATTACATCTGTCATTGCGTGGTTGTTCTTGGACCTTTTGTGGTCCTCACAGGTGAAGTGATAATGACTCCTCCTTTAACCTTATTTATGTTTCTGGCTCCCGTCAGTACCTTGTTTTCCCTAGCAAGATACTGTTTGACTGGAACTGCCAAAAAGCCACACTGGAGGAATCAATATCTTTATTTTTTAAAAATAAAAATACATTATTTAGATAAATAATTGTTTCAAAGTTTTGCTTTCCTAACAACTAGGGAGCACAAGAACATTATCCCTGTTTATCCAGTTGGATTCTTCCATGTTAGTTGTGTACCTATGTAACATTGAGTGCACCATAAATAATATTATTCAGTCATTTTAGAAAATTATATTAATCTTTAAAAGTTTTTCTTGTGCAGATTTGCAGATCTAAAACATTTTGAGTACTGGGACTCCTTTGTGACTCCTTTGTCACTGTCAGATGACTTCCATAGGAAGCAATGGGAAGAAATCAGACTTCCTACCATTTTCAAAGAATATCATGTTTTTCTGAGACTCTTTTAGAAGGCACCAGGACAGAAAATTTTGTTACAGTTCTTGCTTGCAACATTTCTTGTAGATTCAAAGCTACTGTATAAAAGAGCACGTTTGTGTTTTCTTGTAGGTCTCACCATACAGCCTGTGAGGTGGGACAGTTCAGGAAGTAAAATGTGATTGTCATTCTTGTTGCTAGGTAGTACAGCAACATCTGTACATCTGTAGGGGGCATGTCCTGGTCTGGGTTTGCATTGTGAGGCTTTATAGTGATGCAGTGTTGTCTGAAAACATGCTTAGTCAAGGCAAAAAATAGAACCCTTATAATTGCCATTTTCTAAGAAAGTACTGATAGAATTACAGAGAACAGGAAGTCTCAAATATGCTTGAGTGTTAGGTTCTCTGCATGTTTTGTTCCCTGAAACAGGGAACATTTCAAAGAAAAACAGTTCAAAATGGTAATGTTTTAGTTTGCTGATTCTTTGAGCAAAATTTTTCTGACATGCTCTTGGAGTGTTTGTGTATCAGATGTAAGTCTTGTATTGAGATAAATTGAAAATTATCAAGGATTCTTTACTGATTTTGGAAATGAAGTATTTTAAACCTAATTTTCCTATCCAACTGAGGCACTAGGCAACGAGCTCAGGGCTGAAGCTACAATAGGTCTAGGTCACTGTGCCATTTTTAGTGGATCTTCTGCAATTCCCAAACTTTCAGGAGGTCAGGGAAGTTTCTGAGACAGGGTGAGCTAAATGATAATTTATCACCTGAAATAAAATCCCTGTGCAAAGCTATATTTAGATTGTGTGGTGGTGACACACATACATATATATGTATATACAAACATAGACACAACATAATATTTCTTGAGTTGTAGAGTTTGAAGTGTTGTGATTGTTTTTAAGATCTCGTGTTCACCACAAGTATTCTTAGTAATTGAATTTTCCACCTCAAAGAAGGAAGAAAGGCTGTAGTCCCTATATCTGCATTGGCTCAACTAAATATGAACAAAGATATGAATGAGGGGAGAGAGGAACCTGAGTTGGGATCAGAGAAGATAATAAATTGGAAAGAGTTCCTAACATGCAGCAGAAGGGTTGTATAGACTGTGTAGACTTATTCAAAACGATTGAAACACTGAAACAATCAAGGAGCAACTTCAACATCAGATTTCAGTCTAAATAGCATTGTCTTGTTCTTCTTTTGCAATTCCATTTTCAAGTTTGTGATCAGTAAACCCTTTATTTATTAGAAAATCCTGCTTTCATTCTTAAGCTTGTGTCTTACATAAACCTCAAGAAACTGGAAGGGCTCACAGTTAACTTCTCCTGCTGGAATGGTCTCTGCTGACAACCTCAGAGACAATTTTGGAAATCCTCAGGAACAGAGATGTTTCCCATCCTGCTTCAACAATACCATCGTGAGGTGGCATTACTGGAATTAGTCATAGCACGAAGTCTCCCATTCCACCCTGCTGGCATGAATCCGTTCCAGCAAGAAACAGCTGATAGAGACAATAAAAACTGTTTAAAGGAGAAAACCTGAAACCCTGTTATTTACTGATCCAGACATTACTGAGCCAGTAGATCATCTCCAGGAAAGTGAAAGAAAGGTGATGGGAATTTGAGGATAGCCAATGACACGCCTAATTAACATAAAGGAAACATTTCTTATTCACAAGAAGGTTTTGTTTCCCACTAAAACTTGCAAACAGGATGAAGCTAGTTCTCCTACTCCTTTTTCAAGTGGAAAAAAAAAAAAAAGAAAGGTAGCAACATGAGGGCAAGACTGCCCAGCTACATCAGCAATTCTGTCTGGTAAATGGAAGTGAGGGAAGCTCCAAAGTGAGAGAAACCTGCCATGGACAACATGCAATTGGTAGGTGATCAGTTTTGAGTATGGCTCCTCACCTTGGCAGCAGTGGCAACTCTAAACTGCCCACACAAGACTGAGGTCAGGCTGACTGAAGGCAGAGTGAGGCTGAAAATTTGTGGTGTACTTATTGGTATGTTTGGACACATCGAAGGACTGAGGAATAGCAATGGGTGCTGTGATGTTCCTTCTCTAGCAACAGCTGTTGTGCCATGAGGAACTGAGGAATATGGAAGCTGGAAGCTTGGTTCTGGTCTCTCCTGGTGTTACCATGAGTGGGCTGCTATCTGCCCTGCCAGTGTCTCACCTCAGGCTGCCAGCTGTTCCTGCTGTCAGGGCTATCCATGTACTCAGCCTGGTGCAGTAGCTTTGCTTGAGGTCCAGTATTGGAGGCCAAGAATTAAAGAACCTACAAGTATATTCTTTCACATATCTGAAGCCTTCAGGCTTCCTAGCTTGGGCTGCTTTGCAATGCAAAACTGTTTCAACTTACAAACGCTCCTGACTTACTAAGAAGGCTGCAATGCAGTTATACAAGCTGAGCTTTCGCCCTGCTTCATAAGTCACACGAATTTTAACCAGAAGAGCCAGAGCCACTGAGACCTCACACACCAAAAGTGGTCTTCAGGTGCTAAACCTGCTCAAACCGAGGTGCTGAAACCTGCTACCAGCGCTTGGCAGTCAGCGGGTTCCGCCGTGGCCGTGTCCGAGAAGCGCATCTGAGGCGTGGGGACACGGGGGACGCACGGGGGGTGGGATGGGAGAAGGAAAACATCGCGCCTGCGGCTCGGTGCCAAGTTTCGCTTTTCCGAGAACGGAAAACGAAACGGAGCGGTTCCCCGTGCTCCGGCACAGCGGGGCGGGACGGGACGGGGAGGCTCTCACCGCGCTCTTAAAATGAGAAGCGCCGGGCACCTCGCTGCAGACTGCGAGCCGAGCCGGGTCGGATTGAACCGAACCGAGCCCAACCGAACCAACTCCGGTCGAAGCGTGCCCAGGCGACTCCAAGTGAACCGCAGCGCATCCCGCCGGGTCCAAGCCGAGCCGAGTTGAGCCGAGCCATGCACCTGGACGTGCTGGGCCGGCTGTTGTCCATAGGACGGGCGGTGCTGGCGGCGCTGCGGGGGCGGCTGGGCGCGTTGTGCTGGAGCCTGACTCCCCTCTCCCTGTCCCTGTCCCTGTCCTTGCCCGGCTGGCGACGGGACTCACCCCCACGGTGGGAGAGAGAGCAGGAGTGGGACGACGCGTCCCCGACACCCACCAGTGTCAACTACCACTTCACTCGGCAGTGCAACTACAAGTGCGGCTTCTGCTTCCACACTGCCAAGACCTCCTTCGTGCTGCCGCTGGAGGAGGCCAAGCGGGGGCTGGCGATGCTCAAGGAGGCGGGTGAGTCCCGGGGAGGGGCGCCGGCGGTAACCGGGGAGGGGAGACCCCGCAAGAGCAAGTGCCGTCGAAAAAGTTATCCCGGGAATGTTCCTGTACCTTTTCATGGGGCTGCCGTGGGGCACTGATAGCATGGGGAAGGAGCAGGCGACGGGCAAGAGATGTTCATCATCTTTCTTTGGTCCTTCTCTAGGAATGGAGAAAATAAATTTCTCGGGTGGAGAACCGTTTCTTCAGGACAGAGGCGAATTTGTAGGCAAACTGGTCCAATTTTGCAAGCAGGAGTTGGAGCTCCCAAGTGTCAGCATTGTTAGCAACGGCAGCCTGATCAGAGAGCGGTGGTTCAAGAAGTACGGTAAGGAGGAACTGCTGGGCACAGCAACACTGGCAAGTGGGAGATGTTTTTTTAGTGGTTGTACAACCCAAATGTAAATACCAGTGAAATTGTGTTGATTATATTTTGTGAACATAGGCATTATACCAAAGGCCTCTTTGGTATAATGATGTAATAAAACAATAGCTCAGCCTGTCTCCATAATGCTGGGGACAGACACGCTCAACTTATGTGTTTTGACACTGCTGTTGCTGTGGCTTTTGCGGTTGATGGGATGACTCCACAGAACTATATTTACATGGCACTTCATGACAGATGATAAGGAAGTGAAAGTGGGCACATTTCTGACAGCTTTTAGCTGAGGGACTGGATATTAATCAATTTTTAAAACTTGTTCTCAGGTGAATATTTAGACATTCTGGCAATTTCATGTGATAGTTTTGATGAGGATGTCAACATTTTAATTGGCCGTGGTCAAGGAAAGAAGAACCACGTGGAAAATCTGCATAAACTGAGACAGTGGTGCCGAGAGTATGCTGTTGCTTTCAAAATAAATTCGGTGATCAACAGATTTAATGTTGAGGAAGATATGAATGAGCAGATCAAGGCACTCAACCCTGTGCGCTGGAAGGTATGAAAGTAGCGTATACCATAGGTTTCTTGTTCAAAGAAAAGTAATAATGAGGTTTTGGAGTTGTCTGAATGTCTAATGACCTCAGTTGGATCTCCAGCTCGGGCTGGTGTTAGGGGCCTTCTTGTCAATGTTGTATGGTGTTGAGATGGGTTCTGTCTCATTCTGCACTTAAATGGAGCCTAGTATGTCAAGAATATTTTTCTGCTGTGATACGTACAGAAAATTACTATTTCAGTGTATGTAGATATGGGTATTTTATTATATTAAAATTAATATAGAAAGTCTTTAAGATTTGGAAATGTGTCACAGTGTAGAGAAAATGAAAAATCAGTATACAATGATACATTAGAGTCAAGATATTGTTAGAAAGATATGTGTACATTAATGTTCTGTTATAGAGTATTAACAATTAATGTACATATATTTTTTATTAGAATGCATTAAATACATTATGTTATCAGTTTGCAAATGGGTAGAGGTAATGTGGCATAAATATGAGAGAACTTGTGGAATAATTTCTCATTATTTGCTTCATGGAAATTGTTATACACACAGAATTTCTCAGAAAAAAACCCAAACCAAACACTTTAAGTGAAATCTTGGTCCTACTAAAGGATAGTAATGAAATTTAGAAAATTTAGAACTCTGTAATGGTTAAGTTGCTAAAAATAAATCTGCACCATGCTCTTTGTATAGTATTCAGTTATCACAATTTGTGTCAGTGTAGCCCCACTGACAGAAAAATTAAGATATTGCTACTAAATATCTTAATATTAGACAACTAAATATTAGACAACTTAATATTAGACAACTAAAGGTTTTTGTCGTGGGGACAGTCTCTTAACCTCAAGGCAAGTGAAAATGTAAAATCTTAACTAGGTGCCTTCTGTTTTCAGGTATTCCAGTGCCTGCTCATTGAGGGGGAGAACAGTGGTGAGGATGCCTTGAGAGAAGCAGAAAAATTTGTTATTAGTGATGAAGACTTTGAACGATTCTTGGATCGCCATAAAGATGTCTCCTGTTTGGTACCTGAATCTAATCAGAAGGTAAAAATTAAACTGTCCCTCTGTAACTTTATTTTCAAATAATGTTGGAAAATTGAAAAGGAACTAGAAATTTTCATGGCATTTAGTACTTTCCCTACAAGTAGTGGCTTAGAAGAGGTACAGTACAACTTTATCAGCAACCAGTTTTGTTATGGTAGAAGCCAAGTTTTTTTAATTTTCTTTAAGGTTTTTTATTGACCATGAAGTTATTAGCAGAAAACTAAAAACCCATTGATCCCAATCCTGTGGAAACCAGTGGGAGTACTTTTCCCCACCATGGCACAACATCCTGAAAAAGTTCAAAGTTAATAAAAACACACTTTATACTCTAAGCATAGTTTCCTAATAGAGATTCCCCAGCTTAAACAATTACAACATTTGTTTTGAAAATGGCATAATCATTCCAGCATACAAATCTGTAAGTTCTACTGCTGTAAAAATTAATAGAAAATTTAGATATTATTTAAACCACCTTTATCCAATTGGGCACCCACATTTCAATTAGACACTGGAGAGGTCATATTTCAAGAATTACTAGTTTATTCATACATAAAGTTATTCTAGCAATTCTCTCATTTATTTCGATAAATTTGATCCAAGCTCACTGAAATAGTGGTGATACAGTAACTGGTTCAAAGATTTGTATCTGACTGAATAGTTGTTTGCTTTGTCTTTCATTTTTCACTAGAATGGAATTTTAATTTGTATATTAATTTCATTTTTTTTCTTTTGATCTATTACAGATGAGAGATTCATACCTCATTCTGGATGAATATGTAAGTCTTTATTTCATACTTAGTATTTGTATGCTAATATATGTATGTATCAACAGTGATAACCAATTCAATTTAGTATGCATTCTATAAAACAATTTTACCATATAGTACAAGGAATGGATGTGATTTATTCCCATCAGACATAAAAAGAACTTTAATATAGTATGAGCTGAGGAGAACTTGCAATTGGGTTGCATGCATAATGATTACATCACAAATTTAAAGTGTAGATGTCTATTTCTGGAGGATATCTTTGCTTTTTTCCTTTAATTTAAAAATACAGAACTTGCCCTGAAAGTTAAGTTTCAAAGTGCCTACTTAGTTTATGTGTAATTGAAGAGCCAGTCTTCAGGAATTATGGTATAGCTTTGTTCCTGCTAAGGTGTCTAACCATGAGCTTCTGAGCTTTCTAAGGACTAGAGTGAAACTCTTCATGCACTTATATAGGCTTTTGTGGGATTGCAGTGCAGCTTGTTTAATTCTGTGGGAAAGTTAAGTTTTTGCAAATTGACTTTTTAATGTCTTATCTATTGATGTTCCAGATGCGTTTTCTAAACTGTAGAAATGGACGGAAAGAGCCTTCCAAGTCTATCCTAGATGTTGGTGTGGAAGCAGCTATAAAATTCAGTGGATTTGATGAGAAGATGTTCTTAACAAGAGGAGGAAAGTATGTGTGGAGTAAAGCCGACATGAAACTAGACTGGTAACTCAATATACTGAGTTAGGGCAGCGCATCATGTAAAGAAAATGTGTGTGTATATGATGAGTGTATACCTGTGTTTAATGCTTTTAATTACACTCAGTATATTATACAGACTGATGTTCAGTATAACTCTATATGTGAATGTGTTTATTAAATGCAGATTATGTACTTTTATTTTATTGAGCATAACTTAATACTTTCAGAGCTTTCATATGAACAGATGTCTGAAATAAACTTTCTAATCCATTTTATGAAGGACTTAAGGGCAAACTGTTAACATAACGTCATGCAGTAAATGTTTTTAAAATACTACATGAGTGTGCATGCCAGATAAATCAAACCCCACCCCAATCTCTACTTCATTATAAACAGCTGTAAGGATGGAGAAATGAAAACTCTTATCGGGGAATGCATTCTGCCTGTTTCTCAGGGAAAGGTGGATTGTAGTTCCTCTGTAGATCACAAGAGGGCCAGCTGGCAGGCCACTGGAAGCACCATCTGCCTTTTTCGGAGGTAATAGAGGGTCAGAATCTAGGAATCATTATCTGCAATAATGTATTTAAAAGAAAATCAAGATGAAAAACTTGGCCATTCTCATTTTTTAAGACTTAACAGAAAACATTTGCAAAAATGTTGGGGGATGTAAATTTCTTCAAAAACATATTTTTAATCATGAAAGAATATTGTATTTGTCCATCCTAAAACCTAGAAGTACATTCTACCTAATGATAAACAACTTCTTATTTCACATTGGCAATGGCCTTAGTTCTAACTAATATTTACAGTGAGAATGTTTGCATTTTATTAATTCCTCCATTTTCCTTTTATCTGCAAATATTGATTTATTATTTTCAGCTTTTTTCTCTCTGCGTGCATACAGTTCTGATGAAGATTCCTTCTCAATTAATACTATGTAGCACAACCTAATATGAATCTTCTGTTGCATAGTGGCTTTTTATTTTGCTAAGCCATGGAATTACAAACAGAAAAGTTCATCTTATCTTGTAACCTTGCTTTAAAGGTTGCTTGGTTTAGTAATTAATTATCTTGCTGGTTGCAAACCTGCAGATATTAAATGAAATTAATTGGATTTTTGGATAGCTGCCTTTGATTAAGAGCTTGCAGCATCAATATAAAATAAAGAAAAAAAATGAAAAAAAGCCAAAAATAATCAAGTATACTTCCCTCATTCTTGGGTTTGTGGCAATTGTTATGTCTTTGTAATTGCAGCTTTTCAAATTTAACCAGTCCCATCCTCCTCCTGTTTGAAAGGAATAGGGATAAGCATTGCAGAGAGCAGAAGTGAGCTGGCACTACTCATTCATCCTGTCCGTTGAATGTCTGGACTGTCTCACACTTCTAAATATTTGCAGCAGTTGGGAGTCAGCATGCATTAAATGTATCACATACAGAAAATGACACCTTTTTTTTTGAAGAGGTTTTTGAGAGAAATATTTTACATTCACCTACTGCATCTTCAAAGTTGAAGGGAAAAGCGCTTAGTAGGAGCTGCTACTTCTGTGCACCTCCAAATACACTGTAAAAATGTTTCCATTTATAATTCTTTCAGTTTCTATTTTTACTATCCTGACTGTAAGTATACTCAGTGGTGATCTTTTGTCTCTATGTATTTTGCATTTTGCAATCACAACACTTCCTAGAAACATTTTAGTCTTTTTTTCCCCCCCTTGTACTAATACTAAGTGGCATTTAAAATGTGACCCACACACATTAACCCCACAGTCTTTTGGCAGCTGTTTCACTGACCTCAGCTGGAGTTCTGCCTGAGTAGTAACTACAGACAGTGCAAATTTATGTAACTGGGGTTTGACTTCCTCTTGCGTTCCCACTGCTCAAATGTTAAATTCAGCCTCTTCCTCAGCACCTACGCTGCATGATAGAAAAGGAGCATTTTCCTTTGCTGCTGGCTCAGTCCCAGCATGGGGAAAGATTTAGTGCATCAATGTACTAGTAAATCTACCAGCTTGCAGCTTCTGCAGGAAACACCAGCTGTAGCACAGCACGCAGATGCGTGGTACACAAACTCCCCTTCAGACCCCAAAATTCTGCCATTCTTTGCCTTGCATCTTACCCTGTAAATGGTTATTCCTTTGCTTCCTCTGTGCCTACAGAGGAAGATGCAGGAGAAACAAAATGGAGCTGAAAATGTCAAAATCCAGTAAATCATGTAAAGACATTGAAGACAGCTTTTATGAGAAGGTTCTAAGTTCTTATCTTCTTAAAAAGGTTAAGGATTTTACCTCTTGCTACCACATATAATTAAGAAAAAGGTTTCTGCTCTGTGTGATACTCTTTTTCAAAGGAAATACCAGTTGTGTACATTGGAAATGAAGAATCTGACATTACATAGTTCAACTAAAAGTCATTTAAATTGATGAATAACTCTTGGTCTTTTTATATGCAAAATTCATTGTTGTGTAAAACGTTTTTTTTCCTACAGCTTGAATAATCTAGGTTTTTTGGGGGAGATTTAGTTTATAAACACAGTTCATATTGGACCAAAAATAGACTTTAGGCTTTCATTATGTAGTTAGGCCTAAATTTCAGCACAGGACTAGAAAAACAAAACTGAATTCAGTAGAGCTACTCCCAGGCTTAGCAATTACAGGTACATCTTGACCCTGAAGAGTCAGGATTTAAATCTTTCGAGTCTTGTAAACACAGATATGCTCAATTTTCATGTGTAATCTCATAGTATTGCAGCTAAGGACTTGCTTAAGATGCTGAATTGGGAAGGAACTGACACTGTGCTGTTGTAGTGTACTACCATTACACAGCTGTTCCTATTTGTAAAAAAACTGTAGAGAATGAGTGTTTGGGGAACTAACTTCTGATAAAGTTATGACTACACCTTGGGTAATGAATAAAATTGTCACTTAAGATGCACTTTAGGATGCCCTCTTTTTCAGTGAGAAGGATGCTGTTATCTTTGAATGTTACAAAAGATTAATTTTGTAATAATGCTGTCAAATATTTAGCACTAAGTATTTCACATGAGTATGTTGCACATTTCAATAAAAGTTTCTATTTTCTTAAGTTTGGTTGGTTTTTTTGTTTGGTTTTTTTTGGTTTTATTTTTGTGTAATGTAACCCATACTTGCAGAATGTATGTCTGCATTCACAAGAGATCTGTAATTCAGGATGCAGTCCGTATTTAGCAGGGGGCCGCTTGCACAGTGCCAAGGACAGCATCTAGGCTGAAATGGAGGACAATAGTGGTGATTTTCCTTGTGATGAAAGGCGTTTGTTACAAGCCTGAGTGGACTGAGCTGTGCTGGGAAAAAGACAGTTCAAATACCTTGTGCTGTTTGGATGACAGCCGCTACGAAAGACACAGCCACCCATAAATATCTGAGGACAAAAAAAGATTATCTTCTGTCATGGTAAATAAAAGAGGAAAGCCAGTCTATTTAGAAGACCGAAAATAAGCAGCTTCTCAAGCTCATCTCCCCTCTTGAGGTTCTGTGCAAACCCTGGTACCAGACAACGAGAACTCGAGCTTTTCACAGTATTTTTGCTGAGTTTGAGGGGAGGCTTAGTCTTTTATCCCTCCGTTTGCCTTTTTTTTTTTTTTTTTGTTCCCTGCATAATGAGGTGGGGTGAGGGTGCCCAGGAGCAGCACCGCAGCGAGATGCTGTGTGTGTCACCCCCCGGGGCTGCTGTGCTCTGTATGTGTGTGTCTTACCTGGGGCTGCTGTGTTTTGTGTGTGTGTCACCCCCGAGGCCGCTGCGCTGTGTGTGTGTGTGACTCCCAGGGTTGTTGCCGGGCTCTGTCACCCCCGCCGCGACCCGGGCGAGGGCTGAGCTGCGCCGCGGTGAATCCACCAGGAATCTCCCGTTCGCCTCCCAGCTCCGTGCGGCTCCTACCGTGCCTGTCGGAGGAGCACCGGACCTTGATCCGTTCATGCACCAACAACAGGGAAGGACAGACAGCGCTAGCAGCACACCCCTGCCCGTCATGGTTCCCATGCTTTTCCCTCCTTCCTTCCCCGGCAGGCAGGACAAATCCCCCGCCCCCTCTGCACCACCAGCCGCCGTTGCTCTCTCCGGCCGCCGAAGGACCTGCTGGGCCGGGGCCGTCACGTTCGGGCAACCCAAGGTAATATTCCTTACAACAGATTAAAAATCCCACAATAAAACCGCCGGCGGGGCTCGGCACGGCGGGGCTCGGCACGGCGGGGCTCGGCACGGCGGGGCTCGGCACGGCGGGGCTCGGCACGGCGGGGCTCGGCACGGCGGGGCTCGGCACGGCGCCCTCAGCCCGCCTGGCGTTGCCAAGCAGGAAATCCCGGGATCCCCGCGCTCGCCGCCGCCAGGGGGCGCCGCTGTGCCTGGCGTAGCGCGGCCGCTTCAAAGCGGGCGGTGGCGGGAGGCGGTGGTTTAATGGCGCCCGCCCCCGCCCGCCCTTCTCCTCCGCCCCCGCCGCAGAAAAGCCCGGGAGCGGCGCCCGCCGCGCACACTCCGGCTCCGCGGGGGGTGGAGACCATGGGTGGGGCGGCGGCGCCCTGCCGCGGCTCCGCGGGATAGCGCGGGACAGCGCCGCGCACCGCCCGCGGCCCGACCCGCGGCTGGAACGGCACGGTAAGAGCGGGCGGGGGAGCCGGCGCGGCGGGAGTGGGGAGCCCGGCTGGGGTGGGGGAGCCTCCCGGGGCAGCAGGGGCACCTCCCGGGGCGGTGGGGGTGCTGTCGTTCCCCCCGGCGGGGCGGCCGGAGGCGGTGCCGGACCGCGCGGGGCACCCCCGGCCCCTTACGTAAAGGGCTGTGCTGGGCGCTCCCCGCGGCGGGGGTGCCGCGGGCAGCGGCGGCGTTATCCCGCTCCCGGAGCCCCTGGGCGGTGTGCGAGGAGCGGCGCCTGGCCGCGGGCAGGGTATGGCGGGGCGCGGGCTGCCTGCGGAGCGCTGCGGAGGGTTCGCAGTGACAGCGGCTCCGCGGAGCCCCGTGTGCTCTGCCCGGTGGTTTCCGTAAAGGAGGTGAAGCGTCTCGGAAGAGCCCCGCGCCCTGGACCGCGGTGGCCGCTCTTGAGGGGAGCAGGAAATTAAGTGTAGGGGTTATAGCGGTGTGTGAAGTGCCGTGCCCTGCCGGTGTTCTCGGATACAAACGAGGTGTGCGGCGTGGGGAGAAATCGATTCGTTTGGGTTTCAGAGGTGGAAAAAGTAGGAGTAAGTCTCGCTTTTTCCTTCTCTCGCTGAGCTGAGATGTTACCGCTGACTTTTTTGAGGTGTTGGAAGTAACCATAGGTACGATAATGAGGTTGCCTCCCACGCCCTGGATTGCCAATGTGCTTTTAAATCAAGGGTATCTTGTTCCTGAAAAGATCAGGCCCCGCATCATGTGTTTGTGGCTTCTATAGAACTGGAACAGGGAGTGTTAATGGGGCAGGCTGATGGAAGAAGACACAAGCTGTTTGTAGTTTTACTGTATTCTTGGAAATACTGTCGCTTCTGCACTGGAACATAATATTCCCTGTTCTGCAACAGGCATAAATGATGACTTATAAATAGATCCATTTGTTTATATTGTTCCCCGTGTAGCCAAACAACTGTTTACATTGTGAAATGGCTTGCTTCATTTCACATTAGCTTATCAGTGCTGACCCAGGAGTGGCTACAGCTGAAGCTGCACGTTCTTGGGCAGAGTGCTACCGGAGAGATTACATCAGTACTTTAAACTTCTGGTGGCCTGGCCTAGTGTGTGCTTCTCTTACAAGCATCAGATGTAGTGAAGGGGTGGTTTGGGGGGGGGGGAGGGAAGGATGTGTGGGGTTGTGGTGTCCTGAGGGGCGGGCAGACTTGTGCATTTAAAGAAAATGCTTTGTTTATACTTGGAAGGGACTTCACGGTGTGGGATAACTTAAATTGCTTTTTCCTGGTAGTGGGGCATCAGTCAAAGTTTGTTAAATACTCAACAGAAACAAGATCAAGTGAGAAGAATGGTGATGGGAAAGAGAAATAATTCCATTTGTTTAGGAGTTGCTTGAAAAAGACAGGATTTCCCCCACCCCCGCCGTCGGGAAGAAGTTTTATTTCTTTACTCCCCTCCCCCCTTTCCCTGGCCATCATGTCTCATTATCCTCTTGAGCAGTCTGTGTATTATGAGGGGGGGAAAATGTCTGTGATTGAAATACTAGTACAATGATAGGTGCTTGTTTGATAACACTACTTTCAATGAGCCATCCTTTATGTAGAACAGAGTTAACTTCTAAATCTCCTTGATTCATATTCTAGGACCTGCTAGATAAAATCGTGTGTTTATCGTCTGCAGTTATTGAAGATTTTGCCCTTGAATCACAGTATTATGTTATCTTCACTTACTGTCTGAATTTTGCTTGTTTTAGTATTTTAAGACAATACTTTGTTGAGGAAAAAAAAGACTATATTTGCTTAACTCCTCTTGTTTCTAATGTGTTGCTCTTGTTTTTTTCCCGCTGTTTTACATTCCAAGTCTTTGTCACGTTGTCACGTTTCATGAGAGGTTTTGTAATAACTTCTTACAGCTTTTCTTTTAGTTAAGCCAGAGGACAAGGCTGCTGTCTTAAACATGGATTTTGGCTGCAGTGTCATAGAGTGGGTATGAATGGCTTCAGTGTATCTGCTGTATTTACAAATGTGTTCTCATAGGCTGGCAGAAAACTCTTGTTTGCCCTCCCAGTGCTGATTCAGGGAAAAATAATAGCTCTGATCATCCCACAGCTTGGTCTGCAAATGTAGACCCTTTCTCTCCTAGAAACCTGATGCAGCAGGGGAGTTGGAACCTGTTACATTGATTGCCGTGCTTCCTGTGGAGTAGTATCAATAGTTACACCTTGAGTTAGCGGTCTATGGTTTGATTAGAAACCTTTTTATATCCTGAGTTACAAAAAGAAAACTGAAAACAATTACAAATGAATCCACCACTCTGTTTCAATGGTTTAGTGATTCTGCCAAGTCTTAGGCTGTAGTCAGCTGTTCTTATTATAAAGCAGGATCCTTTTCTGTTTTGCTTTGCAAAAATGAGCTCATAAAATTCATCTTTCCCTGACCTTTTGAAGGAGATCAGACAAAAAGATCATAATGATAATGTCTGTTTTCCAGTTCTGATGGCTGGGAGGAGCTCTTGAAAATACACTTGCTCCTCTGGCTGTCTGCTGCAAAGTGATAGGAATATTTTTTTATACTTCCTAATCAAATGGTATCAGAAACGCTTACAGTTTTTCTGCATATGCAGTCAGCAAATTCTGGAGCTGACAGTGCTAATACCAAGTAGGTTTTTAAATAGCTTGACTGTTTGATGGGGCATTTACAGTGGTGACACCATAAGTGTCCTTTCTCAAAAAGTCTGAAGAAAATGAGGAACAGAGTAAGTGAACCAATATGTCTCATAACTTCATTTACGGTAATGAAAAATATTCCCACCAGATGGTTCTAGGCTTGGCATGACAATGTTACTGCCTTCTTATAGGATCATTTCATCTTTTCATTCAAAGAATAGCAAGTGAGTGGTAGCTTTTTGCATTAAAGTACCTTGCTGTTATCCTACAACTATCACTATGATAGTTTAATACAACTACTTCCTGTTTATATTGAATGGAAGTGACTTATGATTGAAGAAATGCACTAAAGCTTACTTAATATAACCTTTTCCTTTTCCTTCTGTATGATATCCAAAGGATTGTCTGAGATACTTGGGAATGAATATGGGTCTTTCAGGTTGTCTGAAAAATAAGATTCTAACTCACCAGGTTCAGGCACAATTTTTTTCACTACATCCAAACATTTAGCTTTGTTTGCACTGATCACTGCTTTGCTTGTGAGCAGCCAGATTCAATAGTTTTGGAGTCTTTGTATTTATTCTTGAGTTTCACTTGGAAATTTTACTGACTCTTCTGTTTTTGCTGTAGTATTGGGGTTATTTCCTGTTATCATAAAACTCCACTACAAGCTATCAAAGCTATCACTGTGGTTCTTGGAGACAGTTTCAGCTGAACTACCTTCATCTCAACTCCAGTCTCTAATAAATAGGTCATATACATCATAAGAATTGTATAATACCTGGCAACTGCTGTACACATTCAGCCCTTGTGGAGGACTCTTAGCTAGTGACAAATATGAAGATGAAATTAGGAAAGTACATTAAGGCCAAAATTCAATATTCATGGCTGGGCTTCGCGAACGAAGATTTGGGAAGGCTTTATCCACATTTGTTACAGGCACGTTGGTGACTTATGAGGCCAATACGTGACAGACATATCCGGTTGCAAAAGGCACAACAGAAAGACTCCTTAGATGAAGTATTCAGCAAGACACGGTTCTTCCTGCGTTGCCTTTTCTCCTCGAGAGAGATCCTGCGTGTGTTCTCAAAGGCTTCCGCTGCGTTATAGATGCTGTGTCTCCAAGCCTCCCGATTTGAGGCCAGAGTGGACCAATTATGGTGATCAATATGGCCAAGGCTGAGATGTTGTTTCAGGGAGTCCTTGTATCTTTTCTTCGGGGCTCCTCTCTTGCGGCAGCCAGTGGCAAGTTCACCATAGAGCAAGATCTTAGGGAGGCGGTGGTCCTTCATCCTTGAGACGTGCCCTGCCCACCGCAGCTGTGTTCTCATCAGCATGGCCTCTACACTTGTGACTGCTGCTTGCTCAAGAACAGATGTATTGGTCACATAATCTGACCAGTGGATGTTTAAGATTGTACGGAGGCAGCGCTGATGGAAGCGTTCTAGGAGACGCAGGTGGTGGCGGTAGATGACCCATGATTCGGAACCATACAAGAGAGTAGACAGCACTATGGCTTTGTAAACACTGATCTTGGTGCTTTTCTTCAAGTGTTTATTACGCCATACTCTTTTGTGGAGTTTTCCGAAAGCACTGTATGCCTTTGCCAACCTGTTGTCTATCTCCCTGTCAATCTTGCCATCCGAGGAGATGAGGCAAAATTCAATATTAGCCCACCATAATCTGGTATGTGATCAGCTTCTTCCTATTCTTATTATTTCTGCTATTGCTGTTTAACAGTTGATTTACTTCCTGTTTGATTGCTGGTAAGACTCTATGCAGATTTCATAATCTCACAGATATTTATTTGCTTTTGTATATATAGTTATATATATGCATAAATAAAACTAATGCTATATGTGATATTTTGTTATATAATGTTTTATATATGTAAAACCAAATATTTTTTACTCTTGAATTTCTCTAAACAGCATCTAATAGGGGACAGTTCTGGGAGAATTATCAAAAGTGGTTGCATTCTGTCCCACTCACCCTGAACACTTCCAATGTTGGGGGGTTGGACTAGATGATCTTTAAAGGTCCCCTTCTAACTCAAACCATTCTGTGAGGAACCTGAGACTATTTCAGTTTTGTGGTATTTAAGAGGGTCTTTCTGATGGATCAGTCTTTCTGTTCCTACAATAGGTATCCTGGTAGTTGGTTGCTGAAGCTACACATGCAGCATGATCCCCAGAATAACTCAGGATGGTGGATCTGCTGTGGCCCTGGGCCTGTAGTACAGCCAGATGCTCTTGCTTGAAGGACTTCTGGGAAGTGCCCAGATGTTGCCAGTTCCTATGGAGTATTACAGGCCCTCCCAGGAGGATTTCACACAGTTTTCAGTCAGGGCTGTCTCCCTGTATGTGACCATACAGGGTAGCTGTGGTGGTGTGGGTGAGCCCAAATGCTGCCTCCCTGGGGTGACAGGAAGGGTCTTGCTGCATTGCTTAAAGCAACTGTATTTTTCTGGGCCTGATGTTTTGGACGACGTCTGTCCTCTTAGGAGGAACATGAATGTTATTTAACTCCGGTTTTCCTTCTATTGCTGCTTAAGGGAACAGTTTTCCTCTTCATCTCTCTATACCCGTATTAAGAAATACATCCATCCAGACAGAATGAGAGCGATGCTCTGTGACTTGTGCAGTCAGGCTTATGTCTCCAGCACAGTCTGCAAATACAAGACTAAGCTATTTGCAGTCAGTGTATGTATATTTTTAGCCTGGTTTTCTGAGAAAATAGAGGTTGCATGCAACTCTTTCTGTGAATGTCTGACTTTCCCTCTTGTTCTTGTCTTCTGAATCTTTTGAGCTGTTCCAGTTGCATTTTTGAGAGTAGAAGCTTATCTCCAGTAAACCTACAGTTTTCTGGCAGTAGGTAACCTCAGCAGATGGAAAGATGCCTGCTGAAGGAGAGATTGAAGTCTGAGCTCTGTCTACAAATTTGACACCCATTCCTAGGAAACTGGATTTTACTGGCTCAGTTGCTTACAAATCAACTTACATTGTGCTCCTATTTTTTTACATTGTCTCAAATTAGACTGTTACTTCCTTTTTGGTTATTTTTGCAACAGTTCTGAATATGGAAGAAGAGCAAGTGTTTAGTCTTTAGCCCCAAGTAGCTTCATAATGTGGCAAAAAGTTCATGATAAGAAAGGAAAGGTTGTTTGTTTTTTTAAAAACATTTTATTACTGTTCTTCATACATGTTCCACTTATGCAAGTTCTTATTTTAAAATGATTATTTGAACTCTTATCTTTTATTAATTTTGCCTTGTAGTAGCAATTTTTTAGGCACCCCAGAAACTTTTAGGATTCTTATGTTGTATTGTATGAAGATTGTTCCCCCAGTGGAACATAACTTGATAGGACACAAACTGAAACAGTTTAGTCTTATTTCTGTATTTCTCCTCAGTAATTGTTTTGTGTAAACAGACCCTGTGTGACCCTTTCAGTTAGCTGATCACTTTTGTACTCTAGTATCTGTTGAATACATCTTATGGTCTTCTGTCTTGTCATGCTGACTTGATTAATGTTGGACCATCATCTTCCTTCATGAATAATGTATTTCTTGTCATGCAGTTGGAACTTAGAGGAGAAAACACCTACACCTACTTTCTTTAGATTTATTATGCATTACTTTTATCTTTGATGTGTACTGTTCTTACTTTTGTGGAAAAAGTGCTGACTGAAGGTACATGATGAGGATGTGGAAGATGTCTTAGATTTGTGTAAAGGCAGACCATATTTAAATTAAGAAAAAAACCCAACACCATACTTTTTAGTAAAGCTTTTCAATTTTTTCATTGTCTTTCTGATATTTGTTGACATCTTAGATTTTTGAAAGGTTAGTAGGTGACATTTCTCTCTACTTGAAATTACTACATTATGCTTGTGTCTGTTACTCTTTCCTAGTTGTGTATGTGTCTTGCTGTCTAGCAAAGATGTAGTGACAACATTCACTAGGCCTTACTAGCTGTAGCTGGAAAACTGGGAGAGGTAGGATAACCATGGTCACAGCTGCAGGATGCACGTGCTAGCTCAGGTGAGCCATTGGTGCCCATTGCATCTTAAAGTTTGGTCTCAGCTGATCCTCAGGACCAGATTTGGAACCTGCTGGACTCTTTTTTGCACCTAAGACCAAGCTGAGGTCATAAGCTTTGTACCTCAGAAGTTGCAGGTAAAACAGTCAGCTCTTCCTATTAATGACTGAGAAATGAACTGTGTACAGGTTGTTAAGCACACGTGGTGGTGAACCTTGTAGTTGCTACATGAATTGGAACCAACCACTTCCTAAGGGTGCAGTATGTATTATCTTATCTGCACCTCTGATTGTAAGCAGTTAAAAACCTTTTAAATTTGTGGATGTTCATCTATTTTTAGTCACCTGCAGGGCATAAGTTTATCTCAAGGCTTGTTTGTTTGTCTTTATCTTGTGATGTGGCAGCCACTGGCCTTGGGAAAGGTTACTCTAAGAATATTGGTGCCATGTGGAGCTTGCACTAAGCAGTGCTGCTGACCCTGGCACCTTTCCATGGTGTTGTTGGCTCCCTGTGTGTGTTTGGTTGTGCACTGTACTTTGGATCCTTTTGGCTCTGAGAGAGCTATTCTCTACAGTGTGAGTTCTTCCTTCTCTCTACTGTAGTTTCTCACATCCACTGCTTGTTGGAGCAGACACTGCTCCTGTCAGTGGGCATCAGCTATGGCTGTGTTCAGAATATGTAACCTCCTGTTATCTCCTTTCTTCCATGATGTGATGTCCCACTAGAGCAGCAGCACTGACCACTTACTTTGCATGGATTTATGTCTGAAGATCCATTCTCAAATGTTTTACCCTTGACTGTTATTGAGCATGAAACATAATAGTTCTTGGTTGTTTTACTGTCTATCCCCTTCATTAGGAGGGTAATAACCCACTTCTCTGTCTTCTGTTCTTTTGTTCCAGGTTGTCATTGTCTTTAAAAAAAATAATCTCACTTCAGAGGGAGTAACAGGGTAATTCTAACTTCAGTTTGTGTTACATATTTAGCCTAAAATTGAAGTATGAGAAATTCATAGACAACTCATAAATGCAAAGAGTGTGATAGTCTTTTTAGCAAACTGTCAGTTCGTGCTAAATATTTGCATCAGTCAGTTAACATTTCCATTAGCTCCTTAAAAAGCTGAAGTTCACAGGTTTGAATGAAATCCAATATTTATGGCTGTGTTCCCTTGCTTTTCGATTTAGACTACTGCTATGAAGCTTTTTTTACAGTTACAGGTAAATGTGTTGTCAGGGTCTGCTCTTTCTTGCAAAGTTCACTGTTTTGCTCTCGTCTGAAAGGTCTGCATGGGTTTTTTGGGGGGTTTCTTTGGTTTGGTTTTATTTCCTGTAGTCCATGATTCTACTGTAGTGGTCTCCAGACCAACATAGGCCTGTCCTTGTAACTTTCATTAATAGGAATTGTTTTTGGATGGGATGGTTCAACACAGCTGCCAATATAAAGAACAGTCAAACTGTCATGCTCCCTCACTGTGCTAATAATAGTGGTGTACCACTTTGCCAGTGACAGCTTCAGGAGGGATCACTAGAGGGGCAGCAGGGTCAGTCAGGATCTCTGCTTTTCCCCCTCTCACCTTAATATCTTTTCTTATGCACATTCATTTCTCACCCCGTGAGACTGAACCATTATTTTCATTGAAATAGCAGCATATTTTTACTGTGGTATTAACCAATTCTGATATTGAACAGTGGAAGAAGGGTAAAGATGGTGCTATTTTTAGAGGGGGAAAAAAACCCCACAAAACCCTCTGCAAAACAAAGCAGTTTTTGTGCTATCCTAGGCAGTGTTACTAAACACTGGAGAGTACCAGGGTAAAAAAATATGTGCAGGTCAGGATGTCCTATCAGAGTCACCTCAACTAATGTGAAAATCCACTTTTCTGAATACCGAGAGAGTTTTCATATGATTCCCTTAACATGGGACTTATCCAGCCCTATTGGGTATGAAGAATTCACAGTATCTGGAGTTTTACATAAAGAGAGGAAATTGCTCTCCTCAAAAAAAAATCTCTACAAAGAAACTTAAAACAAGTAGGTTTAAATGAAAGACAGTATGTATCTGAGCTCTTGTAATTGCTGAAAGGCTGCAGGAGATTTGTATCTGACCATCAACAAATAGGTCTTCCTAGAAGTGTGTGGGAAATGCTCTTCATAGGAGCTGTAGATCTCGGTTTCGGTATTTCATGTTACCTGAAGTCTGTTGTCCAACTGTTACAGTGCTTGTGTGGGAGAAAATCAGAGGTTACTTAACTATTTCTCACCCAGACATTCATCAGAGCTTTGATTATTTTCATTCAGGGAAAATATGCAGAACTATACTACCATGTGAAGGAGCAAGATTCAGGATGGGAGCGGTTCCAGGCGTGGAGAAAGACATACAGCAATTGACAGGACTTTATTATATGGACTTTACCGTTACTATGTGGTTTCAAATATGTGTATTGCTTTGTATCCACACTACACATTGCACAGCCTGGGCATGCCTGGGCTTGCCACGAGTTTGCCTGCTCCCTGCTTCCCCGCTCCCCTCTCTGATAGGCTGCAGAAGCTGCAGAGAGGAGACAGTTACCATTCGCCCTTTCCTTCCCCGGTTCCTCCCACGTTCCCTCCCCTTTGCCTGTGTCCCTATCCCGATTTCTTTTCTTTCAGCCAAATACTTTGTGTGTTTCAGTGTATCTGAGCTGATCAGCAAATTCTTTGGTCCCTTTCTGATTGACTGTCAAAATCAGGTCAGGTTAAATCTATGTCAAATTCTAGGTCAGACCGAACCTTAGACTATTGTTTAGCTTAAATTTCTCTCTAGTACATAAAGTGAAAATAACTTGAAAAAATATTTGCAAATGGAGGAATTAAAAAATGGATTTATGTTCTTGTACACTTCTGAGGGATGGATAGAAAAGTTGCAAAATTTAGACTTGTTTTTTATACCCCTTCACCCTTCCATGCCAATCATAGTAAAATTATTTTAATATTTTTTCTTAAGAAACTAGACTAGCCATGTGGAAAAAGCGTTTGTTTTTTTTTTTTTCCTACACAGTTTTAATATTGTTCCAAGTGGTATGATATGCCTACCCCTCCGTTTTTATAGAAATCCATGGAATATTTTGTCGACTTTACTGAATTTAGAGTTCGTCTGGAAGGCTTAGGAAAGCTTGTCCAGTAAGATAAATATGAAGTGCTAATTTCATTATGTTAACAGTAGATTTTGATTTTTTTTTTTTTTTTTTTTGTTCTTTACTGTAGAGGAAAAATATAGGGAAGGCATTTTCCATTCCAACTTTTTAATGAGCAGGTGTGTATGTGGGGGGGAGTTGTCTTCTCATGAAGGCTTAATTCTTGTGCTTTTCTTTTACACATTTTAGTAAACCTGGCAGTTAAATCCAACCACTTCTTCTTAAAAGTCTGAAATGACAACGCTTCTTTGGAAGCACATCCAAGAGTTAGTAGAATAGTAATAGATGTCAGGTTCAAAGCAAAGCTAGTAATTAAATCTTCTGGCCTATCATGTTAGAAATGTATTATTTCCCTGTTTTCAGCACACAGTATCTCCTGTATTAGTATGAATGGATCTATTAAAATACCTTTTATCACTATGCTTTGAGCTTTTCTGCCTTTTTGAAATCATGTAGCTGCTTTCTGTAAAAAGCCTTTAAAAAGCTTCCCGCATCTGATCTGATAAAAAGC
This sequence comes from Chiroxiphia lanceolata, assembly GCF_009829145.1. NCBI lineage: Eukaryota > Metazoa > Chordata > Aves > Passeriformes > Pipridae > Chiroxiphia > Chiroxiphia lanceolata. The sequence continues at coordinate 100,142,229 of NC_045639.1, forward strand.
ATCTTATTGTTGGGAACCAGCCAGTTGAATAGCTGTTCAGCTGTGGTAACCTGAATAGCACATGCTGTGAGAAAATGGTGTGGGATATGTAAACCAGAGGGAAGGAGGGGAAGGACTGTGGCAGGTGAGTAGCTTCCTCCTCTGTCAGGGAGTCCATGGGAATTTCATCTCCTGGCTTGAGTGACAGCATGCTTAGGCTGGCTCTGCACAGCAAGGAGCTTTATCCAGAGCTCATATGTGCTTTCTTCATGGAACTATATGCTTAAGTTTTGCTTAAGTGTTCCAGGATGTAACTCTGTGTGACCTCCATGGCACAGGGACCACAGGGTTTCAATTTGGTTGTGGCATGTAAATACTTTGCACAGCAGAATTTCCCTTTGACGAGTATTGTGTCCCTGGCTGCTGTGGGAGCATTGCTGCTGAGGGATCTCATCTTTCACCTTGCATCTCTCTGTGGGTAGGGGTGACAGTGTAGGGCTGTATGAAATGCTGTCTCCTGACAAGGATAAGGAGGCTGGCGAGGAAATCACGTTTTGCATAACCACATGTTGTCACCACCATAAGTAGAGGTGAGAATCCAAAGCTGAAATTCCTTTGCATGCATATAAGCTGTCAAACCTCATCTTCTTTCCTGTGTGTCCTTTAACATTTGTCCTTGGGACCCTGTGGCTGCCAGACTGTGAGCTGCATCATCAGCTCTGACAGGATGGAGTGGAGAGAGATGAGTTCATGGCCATTTGTGCCTCCTAGCTACTCTTGGCTGACACAAAAAACAGATGAACCATGGGCTGTCACACAAATATAGAGCAGATCCCACAGCCTTTCTTTTCACATCTGCTGCTCGTCCTGTGCTGAGACTGACACAGGTTTCCTAATTCTGCCTGTCAGCTTGTGGCTCTGTGCAATAGAGCTTTCTTGTTGGGAAAACCATTACAGCACGTCAGCAAAAGCATACCAGGTGAATGGAGCAGCAGCTGCCTGTAAAATATAAACAAGTAGATGTCTGTGAAAAATAAACTGAAAATCAAGATGCTTCAGGACTGGGCCTGGACAAGACACCGTTTAACATTTTAATTTCTAAGACAGAAGCTTTAAAAAATAAAGGCATCCAATTATGTTGTTTACCAGTCTTTCATTACTAGATTTTAATAATCAGTAAGTAGCCACAAAGCATTTATTTGTTTTTGATGAGTAAAACCAAAGGTATGTATGCAGGATGGGGCCGAATTCAATCAGCTTTCTTGGTGGAAAGTTTTCTGGGCATGGGCGACTGCATCCTGAAAAACAGCAGCTCAGCAAAAGGGTTAGGGATCAGGCTGGATGCAGAACTTTTAAGGGACCAGTGCACTGTTGTAGGGAGAAAAGAGAGGTCTAATTTAATACTTGGGTAATGGGATTTATAAAATAAACATATTTCTCCTTGCAATGCATTAATGGCAGTAATACTTAAATTCTGTATCTGATCCTAGTTTTCACTAGGATCATTAAAAGGTCTTTTAAAAACCTGCAGAAGGTATAGAAAGAGCCACAATAATTATCAGTGGTGAAAAAATTCCTGGAAGTGAACCTGGGAAGGGTGAGGTGTGAGCAGCTTTTATTTTTTCCCCCTGTGTTTTTATTTGTAGTTATTTGGATCCCTGTCCAGATAATTTTAGGACAGACTTCGTATCATCCGAAGACAAATGTCTGATAACTGTCAAATGGATTGATCTGTCAGGTCCATCTTTGTGAGATATTTCCCTGCTGGGGATGGAGGACAAAACACTGGTAAAAAATGATCAAGAGAAAACAGGCTGAGAAGGTTATTAAAATTATGGGAAAGGAGTGTGAAGGTTTTTTTACATTAATTGAATAATAAATCAATGAAAGGGTTAAAATAGCCCAGCAACATGTGGGTGACATGACCATTGCTTATGTCTCATCAGAAAAACTTCTCAAGATTGGATTCACTTGGTTGAAGCCCACGAAAAGGAGGAGCATCTTGAGTGCCAGGATAAGCATTTTAGTTATCTGAGAGATCAATAGAAAGACTGCATTTTGTGTATATTATGCATGTCCTTTCTACAGGATTTAGACATACAGCTTCTTGTTGAGTATAATTATCATCCTGCAGGCTGGGGGACTGGCAGGATGCTGGCTAATCAAGGAAGAGCCTCTTGGGAAAGTCTTGTATGGGAGGGGAGATAAGAGGTTTGTCTGTTTCTGTGTAGAGCTTAACCTAGGAACTGGCTAACTCCAAGGAAATGCCAGAGAGAAGGGTTGAAATTTCCGGTTTTGATGAGAAGAGCGGCTTCAAATAGGAGGTAATTCTGTGAGGTCCCTCTGTAGAGAGGATAACAGTTCTTGTGGCTGGAAGAGGTTGCCCAGGAGCAAACAGGAGAGACAAGTGCTGCAGGTAAAATCTGTTTGTTTCCTCAAGATCCCTCCAGCCTTTAAAAAATAGAAGTGGGAGAGAGGGCCCCAGGAAGGCAGTGCTGGTAGAGCAATTAGTGAACTACTGAGTGAAGTGCTGACAAGGGCAAGGTTTTTAGAGGAAGAAAGAGGTCAGGAGATGTGTAAATTGGATGAAGCTGATGCAATGACTGAGAGTACTGAATGGGACAAGTTTTGTACTAAGCAAGAAGAAGGACTGGCAGAGGAGCTGAAAAACGTCTGTGGTAGAGATTTTGAGAATGGAGTTCTTAAGCAGCTTAAACACTAACCATACCCTGACAGTATGAGAAGAGACTGTCTTGACAAGAAAGTATGTTGTACTGACTTCCTGTTACTCTCCCTTTTTAATTTATTTTCTTTCTTCTCTCATTTACAGAGTGATAGGTCTTCAACCAGTGTTTCTAGTTACACCTAAATGGAAAAGGGAATGGCTGTAGCTCTTTAAACCAGTAAATTGCACTTCCCACCGTTAGAGAAAGTAGTGAATCTTCTGAGGTTTCCAGCCCAAGTCAGGTCATGTGCCCAGGCAGTATTTGTTATCCACGTACAAGGTAATTGTACTTATCAGGGTACTTGGGAATATGTAGTAATTTGTGGGGTTCAGGTTAACAATCTAATAACCCTTCTAACCCTAAGGAAGCAGTTTTCTTGTTTTACAAACAGTTACACCATAATGAAAATCTAGTTTGTTTTTCCTCCTGAAATGTCAAGAGAATTTAGGAAGAGGGTAGTAACATATTTTGTCAGATTTCCTAGTTTTCAAGCAAGCTTTGTTGTAAAGAAGTAACAGAGGAAGGTTGAAGTGAACAGGGAACCTCTTTTGGTGACACAGCTACTGACTGAATAGCTGATCAGTAGCCTAGAATCTTACAGTGCATATATATATATATATAAGCATTTTTCAAGTATTGGTTGCCTGAGTAACAGTAACTACTGTTTGTTTTTCCTAGAAGTATGGTACATATTTTTCCCATATCACATCTCCCTCTAAATGGAAATCAGAGTGGAGGATGAGAATGTTTTGGGAATTAAATGCATATTTCTTGGAACATTCTTTAACATTTGGAACTTCTATAATTACAAATATTTTTAAATAGTGTGTTGTCTAAAATTTAGGATGAATAAGGAAGACTGGAATCTTGTGTGTTTGGTTATAAACTAGTTCCAAGCTGCTTTTTTTTTTTTTTTTTAGATTTGTTAGCAAAGGGCAGGTTTTATGTTAAAAATCTACGTACTCAGTTTGGGGATATAAGTTTTTTGAGTATTTGTTGGAAAAGAACTGAGCTGATGATTTATCTCTGAGAAACAACACTATTGGATAAATCTGAAACTGGGAAATAGCTTGCAGTGAAAGTAAGACTACTGCTAATTACTGTGTTCCAAATTTATAGAATCGTAAAATTGTTTAGTTGAAGAAGACCTTTAAGGTGATCAAGTCCAACTGTTTACCCAGTACTGCCAAGTCCACTATTAAACCATGTCCCCAAGTACCACATCTACACGTCTTTCAAATACCTCCAGGAATGGTGATTCCACCATTTCCGTGGGGAGCCTATTGCAATGCTTGACAGCCTTTTCAGTGAAGATTTTCCTAATATCTAATCTATACTTCCTCTGGTGCCATTTGAGCCATTTCCTCTTGGCCTATTGCTTGTTACCTGGCTACAAGCTCATTTCAGGTAGTTGTAGAGAGCAATGATGTTCCCCCCTCACAGCCTCCTTTTCTCCAGGCTAAACAATCCCAGCTCCCTCAGCTGCTCCTCATCAGGCCTGTGCTCCAGACCCTTCACCAGCTCCACTGCCCTTCTCTGGACTCGTTCTAGCACCTCAATTTCTTTCTTGAAATGAGAGGCCCAAAACTGGACACAGGATTCAAGGTGTGGCTTTACCAGTGCCAAGTATGGGGAAGTGATCACTACCCTGGTCCTATTGGCCACACTGTTGCTGATACAAGCCAGGATGCCCTTGGCCTTCCTGACTGCCTGTGCATACTGCTGGCTTGTGTTCATCTGGTTGTTGACCAGCACCCTAGGTCCTTTGCCACTAGGAACTTTTCATCTACTCTTCCCCAAGCCTGTAGCACTGAATGGGTTGTTGTGACCCAAGGGCAGGACCTGGCACTTGGCTTTTTTGAACCTCATACCACTGGCCTTGGCCCATCAATCCAGCCTTTCCAGATCCCTCTGCAGAGCATTCCTACCGTCAGTGCTTCTGCCCAATGTGGTGTCATCTGGAACTGACTGGGGTACTTGACCCCCTCATCTGGATGATTGATAAAGACATTAAATAGGACTGGCCCCAAGACTGATCCCTAGGGGTCACCACTTGTGACCAGCCACCAGCTGGAGCAACTCCATTCACTACTACTCACACTGGGCCTTTCTGTCTAGCCAGTTTTTTACCCGGTGAACAGTACACCTGTCCAAGCAATGAGCAGCCAGTTTCTCCATGAGAATGCTGTGGGAAAGGGTATTAAAGGCTTTAGTAAAGTCTAGATAGGCAACATCCACAGTCTTTCCCTTATCCAATAAGTGGATCACCTTGTTACAGGAGATCAGGTCGATCAAGCAGAATCTGCCTTTTATACTGTCTGGGCCTGATCCTCTGGTTGTCCTGTACATGCCACATGAAGGCACTTGGGATGATCTGCTCCATGATCTTCCCTGGCACTGATATCAGGCTGTCAGGTGTGTAGTTCTCCACATCCTCATTCTGCCCCTTTTTATAGATAGGTGTCACATTTAACTTCCAGTCACCTGGGACCTCCCCAGTTAACTAGGACTGCTGGTAAATGACTGACAGTGGCTTGGTGAGCATGTCCACCAGCTTTCTCACTTGAGTGTAGATCCCATCCAGCCTCATAGTCTTATGTGCATCAAAGTGGTGTAGCAGGTTGCTGACCATTTCACCTTGCATTATGAGGGCTTCATTCTGCTCCCTGTCTTCCAACTTAGAGGGCTGGGTAACCCTGAGAACAGTTGGTCTTATGTTAAAAACTGAGGCAAGGAAGACATTAATACATCAGCCTTTTCCTCAACCTTTGCCACTACCTTCCCCCATATTCAATAAAGGATAGAGATTTTCTTTAACCTTCTTGTTGCTGATGTATTTATAGAAACTTTTTATGGTCTTTTATGACAGTAGATAGAATTAGTTCTAGTTGGGCTTTGGCCCTTCTCATTTTCTCCTTGCATAACCTCATGACATTCTTGTAGTCCTTCTGCAAGTTACTGAGGTCATAATGTCTCCTTCTTTGGCCTCTCTTCTTACTTCAGGGATCAAAAACTTTCCTTTTATAATTGCTATGCCCAAGACAGCCTCCAACTATCTTATCACCCACAAGTCCTGTATTTGTGAAAAGCAGGTCCAGTGAAGCACCACTGCTGGTTGAGTCACTCGCCAACTGTTTCAGGAAGTTCTCCCACACAGTCCAGGAATGTCCTAGGCTGTTTCCTTTCTGATTTATTGTATTTCCAGCAGGTATCTGGTGAGTTGAAATCTCCCAAAAGAACAGGGATAGTAATCATGGTGCTTCTCACAACCGCTTATAGTGTATTTTGTCTGCTTCTTCATCCTGCTTGGACAGTCTGTTACAGACTACCACTAGGATACCTGCCTTATTGGCCTTATTACCCCTGATTCTTACTTATAAACACTTCACCCATCATCAAGCTCTATGTAGTCAAAACACTCTCTGACCTCCAGGGCTACCCCACCACCTCTCCTTCCTTGTCTTTCCCTTCCAAAGGATTTATAGCCATCCATTGAAGCACTTCAGTTCTGTGGGTCATCCCACCATGTCTCTGTGATGGCAATTATCATAGCTTTCCTGCTGCACAGTAGCTTCCAGCTCTTCCTCTTTGTTTCCCTCTTTTCCCTGGCATCTCATCACAGTTTTTAAATTGTTCTACCTACAGACTGATTTCTTTTTTTTTTTTGCTCAAAGTAGTGGGCTTTGTACATTGTTTTGTATGTATGTTGTATGTATGTTTTCCTAGTACAGTTTCTACAGAGACTTTGCTAAATGTGAGAAAAGCTGTTGTAGTTCACTGCTGGTTTTATATGTAAGAAGTCCCTGAACCTAGCTCTGGATACAATTGGTGATGTTTTCCAAAAGTTCTTGGTCATGGGGCTGCAGCTATATAGGGTGATAGTAAAATGTGAATTTTCAGGCTTGGAAATTCAATGATAAAGACAAAAATAATAATAGTAAAATTCTCTTGTGTAATGGGATTAATCTTTCCAAGCTACTAAGTGCAAACTGATCCAGTAAGTGCAGAGAGTAGAATGGGTTAGGAGGTGAATTTTGTGTGTCTTTGCTAAGACTGCTTGTGCTACCATACAATTTTAAAAGCTCGTTGGCAAAATGGAGCTGTTAGTTCCGGGTTCATACAATCAATCTAAATAAAGTCTGACCCTTACTATCTTTTTTCTTTTTTTTTTTCTTTCAGGCTTGTCTAACACTACCTTGAGCCAAATTCCTAGACTGGTTGGTGCTTTCTCATGGAATCCCTGTGACTGACAAAGGAGAGATTGTTGTGGTAGGCATTTGCCTTGACTGTCTTGACAACACTTGGCCAGGGCACCAGGCAGATGCAGTTTCCAGTGCAGCCACTCTTTCATAAGACTCTTACACCAACAGAAGCTGAGAGAGGGGAAAAAAGGGCCTGAGAGATGGGTTTTATAGTCTTTGGAACTGCTGTTTGGTTCTCCATAAAACTAGAAACCACATAGCCTGAGGTACTATAGAGGAGGGAATTTGTCAAAATTTGATATTAATTATGGATCTCCAGAATGAAAAGGGTTCATTTACCAAAGAAATGTAGAAAAACAACAAACTACATTCTAGTTATCTTCCTAGCAAAATCCAAGTCACAGAGAGACTTGTTTTACTGTAGTTTGGCAACTATCTGAAAAGTGCAATTTTATGGTATTACTCAAATGGGTTCACTAGGCTTTTATTTTTAAATCTCAACATATATATATAGACATATATGTACATATATATAAAAAATGTCTCTTTATATCTTTGTAACGGAGCCTGTTTTGCTTTCATATATGGTTCTTGATTTAATAGTTCAATTTCCCATGTACTCCATATGTCCCATGTACTCCATACTCCAAATATCGAAGTGGGATAATAAGTGTGATTTTCTTTTTGTGGTGGCTACAGTTCTATCTGTACTGTGTAGCAAATTATTCATATATTTGATCAATGTGTTTCCAGTCAGTAAAAAAAAAGTAGTACATATTTATCTTCTTGTCTTTTAGAAGGCAGTAAAAATTCTATTTAAATAATTTAAACCGTTCTGTTTCTCTGTGGTTTGGAAAAGATCATCCTGCAAATATCACTAGATCTGCAAGTACTGCACTGTGCTTGCTCTAATCATAGAATCAACTGGGTTGGAAAAGACCTCTGAGATCATCAAGTTCAACCCTTGATCCAACACTGCTGTGGTTACTAACATGGCTATATGCAGAAATAATGATATTTTTAGATTCCTCATTTCCTCGTGAACTGCTGTTGGTGGCTTTGTTTTCCCCAGCAATGCCACCTTTGTGTGCATGCATCTTCTGGAAGTAGCACTGAAAAGTCATACTTTCAGGCTTGCAGATTGTAATTTTTTTTTTCTCCTCCTTTTCTTTGGAACTTCTATTCTTGGCTTAATTATCAAAATGTAATGGTGTTTTTGCTTGACTCTTTCTGATCACAGGAAAAACCTCTTGTGAAAACATAGTCATGGCCTCATTGGCTTGTATTTGAGTTTTTAATGTAACAAGCTGTATGCTCAACTTGAGTAACATATCTTAATGTAAAGAAGTACTTCTTAATTGTATAACTAGTTGAAATATTTTTCATTTAGATGTTTTTTGTTCCCTTTTTTACTACCGAGTGGAAAAATCTGTATTGCCACATCTTTTTTTACTAGCAGAAAAACAAAATGGAAGGAGGTGAAGAAAAGAGACATAAATTTCATTTAAAGCCAAAATGTCTGATACTATTTTTCCATATCTCTTGCTTAAAAAGCAAATTGAGGTTCAAAAAAATTGTACAATTTCATTGTTTTCTTCTTTAATTTAACTGATTGATTTAAAATATAAATACAGAGAAGTGAAAATTATTTTTTTTAAGTCCCTCACAGTTTGGTCTATAGCTAGTTAATTGCTTTTATAAACTTTCAGCTTACAAGTAATCAGCATTTTGCCTACTTTTGAAAAGCTATAATAGAAACATGTAATTCATCTCTGATACTTAGAAACTTAAAGAAAATCTCTATAACAGATCGAAAATGGCAAGTTTATATGTCTGTCTTTTTGGTCAATGATTTCTTTTTATCTTAAATAATTTCTCTCTCATTGTGTGATTTGCATTACCCTACATCATCTGTATTCAAGGAGTGACTACATCTCTTCTTGATCTCCATGTGTGAAGCAAATAAGCCAAAGTCCCCCAGCCTCTTTCCCTGTGTTCAGCTCTTCACTCCTCTCCTATAGAGTCCCGTGCCTTCGGGCGTAGGTGGGGGTCTACCTCTGTACCCGTTCTCCACCGTGTTCTTATCAGCGGTGCAGCTGGTTCTCACTGGTTGTGTAGTTTTCTGTTGGGGTGTTTCTGAAGATCCTCAAACCTCTCCAGGCACCATATCCCATTTTCTGAAACGCAAGGGGAAAAATGTGTGAAGTATTCTCTGGACCTGTATCCAGTCTCTTGGAAAGATATGCATGGCTGGTCTGTCTTTTTTCCTGAAAGAAACAGAAACCTCAGTTGTGTGGCTGTTTGCTCTTGTTTCACATTTGCCAGAACTTCTGTGATATTTTTTGGACTTGGATGATCAGTGTGAGAGCAGCTCTGACATGTTGTGCACATACATAGCTGAAATGTGCCTTGAGCTTTTCAGTCTTTCTGCTACCTGCCAGCCTTATTTCACTGAAATGGCTCTGAAGGATTACTGGAATGGAACATGTCCTGGCAGAGGTCTGTATTGGAAAATATTTGTGGCATATGGATGATCATGAGGTATTTGTGTAACGAACAAGAACATACCATACATAGCTCAGACGATTAATACAAAGCAGAGGAGTGTTGCCCTCTGATTTTCCTTGTCTGGCAGGCAAGAGCCTACCAATCCTGTCAGTGTGATAGTAGGCATAGTGGCACAACTAATTGAACCTTCCTAAGCATCTAGAGAAAAGCTTGTGCTCTTGTCATCTTTAAAGATGCTTTTGAAGATGTAACTTGCTCCTGCTCATTAGTAGGGAGAGAAGCAAGCAGATGGGGAAAGTCAGTGCTTGCCAGTAAAATGCAAAATTCTTCTCTAATGATCTAGTGTTGGCTTGAAATTGTGGGATTTTCTAATAGAGTTGTTAATTTTATCTCATTGTTTATAACCTTTAAAATAGTTATGTTTTATTTCACTGTGGAAGGAAGCAATCAAAATATTTTGGCTTTACCTTAGATAAAGATGTTTTCTAAGTAGCTGTCTGTAACCCTAGTGGTGGCTGAGACCTCTATAACTGAGTCAGTGTACAATAATTTAGTGACAAGTGTGCACTGTGGGTGATCAAGCTCCAGGGATACACTAATAATTATGGTGATAATGATATTATGTCTCATAGCAGTAGCCAAAGGCACAGCTTGGCTCAGTCCAACTTAGAAAATGGATAGCTAATGAAATTTAATAAAAATGTAAATACAATCTGCCTGCAAAAGTCAAGTATTGCTTTTTTAGCCTGTGACTAGAGGACAGAACTGCATTGTGGAGGTGACAAAACTCATTTCTGTAGTGTTGGCCACAAAGTAAAATTTGATTTTTAGTTATAGGATGTAAAACTAAACTTACTTATTAGCTTTAGTCACAAAAAATCTCCCCCAATAACCAAGAAAAGTTTGAAGGTTGGAAATACTTTTTTTCAGTAAGGAAAATTTTAAAAAGTAAATTAGCTCATTTTCAAGCCATCTGCCTTCCCTTATTTGCCTGGTTGTTTGTATATTTGGATCTGGCTTGTGCAGAGCAACATGGAAGTGGTTCTGACCAGGTAAGGCTGCTTTGGTCTTCATGTTTTCTAATTGTTAGTTTTGAATGTCCCACTATTACTGCACAAGAACTTGGCATCCTATTGAAATAAATAGCTGTCGGTTACATTTCTGAGGCTTTGTTTCAAATACTGGAGGTTTTTTCCTTCATTTTTGTAGTTTTGGTGTTGCTGGATTGTTTTTTTGAACGTAGTATTAGCTTCTAATAAGTTCAGATTGAAAAGATGTTTTGGGGTTCTATCATACATCAAAACCTGAAGGGGAGTTATTTCTCTCTTCTTTTTCAGTCTGTAGAATGAAATCTGACTGCAAATGTTCACTTTTTTTACAGATTTCACGTATATGTGAAATTGGCTTTTTGTATAGATTGTTCCAAGTTCTGTATAACTGGTCACCTTTCTGTTGTGATTGCAAGAGTCAGTGGAATTTGGGATAGTTCTTTTCCTCCAGTTCAGCAAAGTGAGAAGGGAGTAGGGGACACTGAGTACTGCAGATGCAGAAAGCAACAGGGAAAAGCAGTAGGGTTCCAGTACTTTAAATGTGTTGGAATGTACTGGCAATGTATGGAAGTAGGGAAAGAGACACAAGTCAAGGCAGTTGTCTGCTGTTGTGTATTATGACCTTCATAAAATTAGGCAACCACTGCATACTAGTCCTTTAAGCAATCATCTGTCTTGTGCAAAAGGGTCTTGTTGCTGCATAACAAAGTTCCTGAGCTTTCACAAGCTGTCTTCCACTTTTTCTGCTTCTTTTGAATGCAATGTACACAAATTCATTATAGCGGTAACTGAGAAATCTTTCTGACTCTGGATTCAGACATTGTTTAGAGAACATTAGAAGCCCCACTGCAGTTTTTTGTTCTCCTGTTAGTGTATTGATCCCAACAGGAACTGATAGCTCTCTCCATGTTTGCTGTCATCTCAGCAATATTCCCCCTATCCCCAGTAGTTAGAAATTAAGTTCTTCCTTTTTTCTTCTGGCTTGCTTTTTGCATGTCTCAATCCAGTTTCACTTTCCTATAAAATTTGCAGGTTGGCTTGAAACAACACTTCAGAATAAGAACTGCCAGTAGGAATGAAGCTACTGAAGAGCTCTGCATCTCAGAAAGGAACTGTCCACTTCATCTTTTTCCTTTTCCATTGTGGTAAAAGGCTTATTTACAACTTGTTGTATTAATCAGCTCTCCTTTTAATGTCTTTGTCATATCTTGGGGTGCTTGTTCCCATTTCTGTAAAGCCTTGAGCCCAGGCCTGGGGAGAAAGCAGGTTGGTGGCTGCTCTGTCACAGGCATAAGCTGAGCTGCATAAGCAAAGTAGTTTTCTCAGGGACTACGGAAAGAACTTCTCCAGGAACTCGGAGCCCTCTCAAACCTCACTGCTTGCTGTTCCAAGCACAACAGCCACTTTTCAACCACACTTTATTTTAACCAAAAACAACTAATCTGCACAGAAGAAAACATTTCATTTTGAGTATTAGTAGAAAAGGCAGGAGAGAGTACAAACAGTCTGTAAACTGGATAATTATATTGCTTTATGCAGTACATGCCACTTTGCCTGCTTTTTCCATCTGCTAAGTCTCTGACCACTCCTGGCATTGCAGCAGTCCAGACCTCCTGGTTATTTCAGGTCACTAGCAGGTATTGGTGCATGCTCCTCAGACAGGCTCAGGTGACTGAAATCTATGCTGGAAGTTAAGCTCAGTTTGTCACTCAGTATTGAAGTGTTGTACCCAAGTGCAAGAGCCTGTATTGCTGTCCAGCACCCGGGAGAAGAGGTCTCTGCCCAGCAGCCTGAATTCTTCCTCTAGAGCCATTTTTATGTCCATAATTGGCTCCTTTCTGTATTGCTTTCATTATTTTTATACTTTTTTATCTTTATTAACCATTTTTACAAATGGTTGATTACTTTTATTAATTTCTAACAATTACAGAAACCCCACGTAGAAAGCTTGTGCGTTGTTTTTAAATCTAGTATTTAGGTGTTTCCTGGTCTGCATGTCCTCATTTTCACAATCTCCTGTAGGCCTTGATTAGTAGGGTTTGGGTTTTTTTGTTGGTTTTTTTTTTCAAGTATGGAAAGACTATGAATGTGCAGGTAGTTACTGACCTAGTGGTGTTGTCAGTCATATTCCCAAACTCCCCATTAACTCAACTGTGTGACATCAGAGGTTTAAAGTTTGTGGCAAAATGTGATTTACAGCTGGTGCAGTATGTCTGATGCTAAAAACTCCCTGTTCTCTATCTAGGACAGAGTTTGATGTGGATGAAAGAAACCCTGAATTTCCCATATTCTGTTGCATTGTGGAGTCTTCCTACACTGCTCTGCTCTAGCCTTTCCCACCTAAGTGAGTTCTGAAGCCCACCAAGCACCTTCGTTTAAGCTGTGATGTTCTTGCTCCCATCTTTGCTGACCACTGTAAAGGAGATGGACTGCTTTGTGTCTCCAGTTTTTGAACAAATGGCTTGTTCCAACTCTTTTGGAGAAGCAGCAGCCAACTACTGTGCTCTTCCTTCTTGTTTTGTTTTTTTTTTAACGTAGCACTACTTTACTCTCTTGAATCTTATTTAATTGATTTCCTGCTGGAAAGAAACTAAAGAACTGCCTTTGCCAATTAACTAGGACGAAATAGTCTATTGGTAGACAATGTAGGTTAACCAAGGATTTCAGAAAAGAGATGTGGGATAGCTTTGATGGTTAAGCACTTCTTTGGTGGTGGATTCTTGTCATTAAATATGGAATAGGAATTCAAATATGTTCCAGGTTCAGTTCCTTCCTTCTGGATTTCTTTTTTTTCTGTGTAATTTTATTATTGACAAACTACTTAATCCTAAAAGCATGTACAGCTCTTAACTCCTAGTCAAGCATTTATTGTCCTTGGACCAAAAGAACCTCAAACCCCAACAAAACCTTCAGACCTGTGACACAGCTTACTCATGTAGTAGACTATATTTAGGAAAATTAATAGCCATATTTGAAATTTCTAATTTTGGCCTCCCAGATTGTTAGGTGCAATAAAATAAACCAAGAAAGGGCAATCAGATTGAGTTTGTTACTAGGAATATCTAAAAACAAACCACAAAACCTAATTTTAAACAGTGGGTTGTAATCCATGCTGTTTGGTTTAGAGCCCCTGCAGCAATTCCTTTCCAAATATCTATTTTAAACTGGTGGGTTAGACCTCTGTGGCTGCTTTTTCACAGTGTCCTTAACATAAAACACTGTGGTGACCATTAAAGTAAATAGGAAAAAGTAACAATTACAGAACTTACCCCCCCCCAAAAAAAAAAAAAAAGATTTATTTTTTAGTACAGTGGATTCCCTTTAAATAGAGGGGTATGTTTCAAGAGGTGGGTGGTGTGTGTGTACTGTGTTACTTGGCTGGGACCATAATGAACGACCTCATCTGTGATCTTCCCAGAAGCTGGAAAAGAGGGCAGGCTTCTGTGGTTTATATCTTGTTTGGTTTGGGAAAGTGTGAGTTGAACTTGGAGAGTTTCCTACTATCTAAAATGTTCAACACTTGACCTCTGGAAAGCATAGAATATCTCTGCCTACCATTTTTAATTCAGCCTTTTTAATTGTAACTTTTTTGAGTAAAAAGGCTTTTTTTTTCTTTATTTAACATGATTGCTTTAGGCTGTGTACAAAAGGGTGGAAGCTACAGGAGTCAAAACTGCTCAGAGTGTTTCAGGAGTCTGGATAAAATGGTTGACCCCTACATTCAGCTGCTCAGCTGTTTTCTGAGGCAGAGAATTTAGTACCAAGGCTATGATCATTAGTTGAATTGTCTTATAACTTGTTTGTATTGATGTTAATTTCTGTAACCTCTGGTCCACTGCAGTGTACACTGTGCAAACATAAAAATTAAAATCTTTTTCCCTCAGAGGAATTTTCAGTTGATTTGTGTTAATAAACTGGTTGGGACTGTGTAGAGCACCCATATGAGTATCTGTGAAGCTCCTGAAAAGGTTTTTTCAGACATAACTCATGTCCAAGGTGAAAGGCTTGACGTAGATGTTTTGCAAAGGGAGAAGCATGTCTTCAAAGAACTTAGTCTTCTCCTGAGTCTTGTTTTTGTAGGACAAACTTTAGTCACCTTTTAGGTAATGGACTGATCACTTGGACCTCTGGAAGGAGCTTATTTTATGAAGAGGCTTTTTTGTGTCAATGCTTTATATGTAAGTATCAGTGCTTTATTTGTTTCCTTCTTTAGGAAATAAAACAACTAAATTATGATTCCATTAACTTCCTTTAAAAACCACAGAGACTCACTAAAAAAAGCTCTTTGTTTGACTGTTTTGTTTTTAATCCTTTTCTTTATAAACCCCTAGAATGATGACCACAAGCTTAAGCTGCCTCAAAAATGTTTTTTACCTTGCCAGAATAAGTCTATGCAAATTTCTCTTGCTTTATGCATCAAGCCAGGTCTCTCTGCTGGGAAACTGAAGAGTAGGTATGTGTTTTCTATCCCTGTGCCCAGTGTGCTCTCTGATAGTAAGCAGGTCAGCACTGTGACCCACAAGATGCATAGCAAGGGCTGTGTTTCAGCATCCTTCCTGCCCCCATTCACAAGCAGGTAGGAGTTACAGATAGAGCAGGATGCAGGCAGTTTGAACAGAGATACAAACCAAAACTGCTCTGACAAGCGTGCAGCATGGGATATATCCAAAACTCCAGGACTGACAACCTGTTGCCATGTCTCTGTTAATTTGGGAAGGGAGTTAATAGGGTCTAGGAGTGCTGAGAGACAATGCAAAATGTTAGCAGGGAATTCCTATCTTGAGTAGACTGTCGCTTTTTACTGTGTACTGAATCTACAGCAAAGCTAAGTACTCTGATCACACTGGGTATTTATGCATTGCTTAATTGGTACCTGAGGTTTTCCCTCTTTAGCAGGATGAACTATATGGGTATGTAGAAGGTGTAATGGACTGACTAAGTACCTTCAGTTTTCTCTTTATAACAATACAACGACATGTAAGGCAACATGCTTTTTAATTTATTTTTCTTGCAATTCAAATCTATTTTGCTGATATGTTGGAAAAACTTTATTTAAATGACTTCTTGATAGCTTATTCTATAGAGTTGGTATATTCCTGTAACAATTTTTGACATCTCTTCTTCTTGGGTAACTCAAAAGCCAAGTCTCTTCTATAATAATAAAAGATTAAAAGTCCAGAAGGTCTTAATCATAGAATCACAGAATGGTCAACGTTGGAAGAGACCACAGGGTGTCATGTGGTCCAAGCTCCCTACTCAAGCAGGGTCATCCTAGAGCACATTGCCAAGGATTGTGTCCTGACATTCTTGAATATTGCCAGTGAGGGAGATTCCACAACCTCTCTGGGCAGCCTATTCATGTGTGTGGTCACTGCACAGTAAAGAAGTTCCACCTCATTCAGGTGGAACTTCCTGTGCATTGGTTTCTGCCTGTTGCCTCTTATCCTTATTAAATGGATTAATTGGCAGGGAAAGCCCTTTGCCACTGTAGTTTGTTCTTAAGATTTTGTTAGAAATGAGGAAAGAAAAACTATAGTTCACACATCCAAAAGCATCTTAATTTAGTACAATTAATCAGTGAGTTAAAGGAGAAAACTAAATGGAAACTAGAAGTAATAAACCAAAGACCAATACCTATTGATTTTTGAGCTGTGTTCAAGCATACAGAGTGGTACAGGGAAAATCCCAATAGCATTCCTCTGCATGTGTTCCCAGAATCAAAGGCCTGTAACTTATTGTACTTGTTACCTAGACAAGGGGAACCCTGAAGGGAGTGTTTCCACTGTGGTGATCCTGTGCTCTTTCATTTCTTCTCTGTGATGCTTTCAGATGTCTCTACATGCCCTTAGTGCTTCAACCTTTGGTTTTGGTATCTATGCCTGTGTGGTTGCAGAGGCATTAGGCAGTCTCTGCCATGTGCAGATAGGGTGCTAGAATGCTGCTGCTTTCTGCAGTAAACAAGTGTTATATATCTGTTGTATTGCTAATGTTGTGAAATGTGGGGAGGGAGGGGAAAAACAACAATGAAACAGGAAACACTGCTATGCAACAGTAATGTTACTGTGAAGGATTAGAGCTGGGGCTTGATGTAATACTTTACACCTCTGAAATTACTGTAAGTGCTGATTCTCTGCAGAGGAGAAGTGAAGGAGAACATTACTTAGGCAGCTAATGCACCGCTCATCCATCCATCCACTGCTCAGCCTATGTGTTGTGGTAGGTACCAACTGATGTGTCTGACTGAGGCATGACTAAGCTGTGTGAGCTGCTCAGTTACACAGTCAGTTTGAGGCAGAAGAGGTTATCAGTAGGGTTTTTTAGAATTCAGATGATATTCTGATCACCAGACTGTCATTTTTTGGTGCATGCTGTCTTAGTGGTTCACACTGACGTTCTTACTTTCTCTTGATTGTGTTTGTTGAAGGTCTTGCAAGACAAGTGCTAAATGACTTGACTAGATCATCACATTCTAAGAGAAAGAAACCAGACCAAATTAAGCATCTGCCCCAAATTAAAGTGTTGTTCTATAATAAGAATCTGACTTTTAAGTTTCCTAACCCATGTGAGTGACCTGTCCTTGCACAGGCATGTGCTGGCTGTCACACCAGCACATGGAGAAATATAGTTGAAACATGTAATTTGGGATGTGCGAGAAGAATCTTGGAAACAAACACCACTTCATTCACCAAGCTAGCATGACTGAAGTATTAACATAGACCAAAATATAACAAAATTTTGTAATATTATGCTTAAAGGCAAACTGCTTCTCTCCCAGAGAGAAAGGGAAAACTTGTTTCAAGCCAGTTGCCTAGTAGGACACCCTCAACTCTTTGTTTGGCTGATTTAGGCTGCACTCCCTTGGATACTGTGCAGTAGAGCTGAGAGTGAAGAACTGGATTGTCATACAGATGAAGGGAAGAGGGCAGACTGCTTCAAGCAGGAGGAAATTAGAGCAACAGTATTTTGTATAGGAAAGGAGATAAAGACAAAACAAAACTTTTAGGAGAATGCAGGGGGATAATCAATGGGATTTGAACAGTGTAGAAAGAGATATTTGTATACAGAGTTATCAAATTTGTTGGGCCAGAGGTTTGTTGTAAAATGTCCTAGCTGATAGGTGTAATTTTTATCATGTAAAGCATCAGATTATATGAATAGTTGATTAGTTTTTGAGAGATACAGGACTTCTCAAATATTTTCTTCTTTTATTATCAGGAGACAATTCTGACAGAAAGATGTGGTAGGGTTTTGTTGTTGGGTTTGGGTTGTTTTGTTTGTTTGTTTGTTTTGGTGTTTTTTTCTTTTTCTTTTCAGGTGTTTTTCCTTTGGCTGAGGTGCCTGGTATTAGACATACAGTCTTCCCCTGAAGGCATTTGAAATCGCTTTCCTTCCTCTCACTGAATAAGTAGTGTGGGCAATTATCTTAAAATCTGCTTCTTTAGGCACCAACCATAGGATAACTATCTTGGGTAATCTAAATCCCATCTTAATTTTTTCCTTATGCTTAGTCTGGTGCATCACACCAGCATGGCAAATGACTGTGTATACCATGACATCTAATTCACAGGGGAAAATGGTATAATAGAGGCTGTTGCCTCTGCAGACAAGCTGTCCAACTTCTAGCTAGAGCTGCTGTTTTTAGACATGGCTTTGAAAAAAGTAAAAGTAACTTTCCATATGACCATAATGACTGCACAAAACACCTCTATGAAGTTATTTTTCTGTGAAGAGTCTTTCTCTTTTCTTGCATCTTGGCAATATATTCTTTCTTGTCCTATTGATATGTGCTCTTCTGGTTCTACTTCCTCTTAATATTGTTTGTGGAAGATAACCCTTCAGAACAAGGGAAACCTTTACTCTCATCTCTGCAGAGTAGATCTGGGACATGAGACTGGGAACTTGTCCACACTGAGAGCTGTGAAAGATGTTGTCTCTTACAAATATCTGCTTGGAATAATTTGGTTGTTACTGAGTCACAGGAACAAGGGGCTTATGTGTAAGTTAACCAGAATGCACCCCACTCTGAATGCTGTTTTCAGCTACAAACATTTGGATTTCTGGTGTAGCGTATGAAGGGATGGTACTTGCATACGTGTTGTCTTAAAACTAACATGAGAGCTGTTGTTCAAACCTGAGCTCCACTGTTGGTATGCAAGTGACAGACCCCGAGTGGGTTTGTGGTGGGTTTTTCAGTCCTGTGTACTCTGTTCCTCATCTGAGACTTGTAAAACACAGTGGAAGTACAGCATGTCCTAAGCATACATTATTTCGTAGTTGAAAGTAAAGGGACAGTTTTGATTTCCTTTTGACTGGTGGGCCAAGTGTCTCAGTCAGAACTGGGGCTCCACTCCCCTTGCTCATATTTGCAGTTTCTCAGTAACTTTGCATAGCTTTAAATGTGGTTTCTAGATCTAAGCTTCTGCGACTTTTTTCTCTTTCCCCCGGATGAAGAAAACTCTCACAGAGCTCAAGCTTGGTGTTAGTTGGACTTTGTGTGAACATACTTTTCTGAGTCAACTATGAAGAAGGAAAAAGCTTGTGGTATGTTAAAGTTTGAAACTGCTCCTTACTGATTTACTGCTGTTCTGGAGACAGCCCAGAGTGTACTAATTCATCGGTTCTTGTAAGCAGAGAGGAGGGAAAGAATAGGAGGAAACAAGGAAAGGGGTGGAGGGGAAAAGAGTTGGGGAAGAGAAAAAAACATGGGGAAATACAAGGGGTGGGAGGAAAGGCATAGCAAAGCCGTTGTTTTTGACTGGATACCTTAGGAATTTCTGGAAAACAATAAAATAAAATGTTACCCTAGAGAGCAGTGGAATTGTCTGTGCCCTTATTACTGTGGCCTTCATGCGCTATAACATTATACAATCTCGACTGACTTCTGACAGATAGTGTTCGGGGGTTTTTGCAGTTCAGTTGCATACTTTGGTTACAATTGGCTTTACAATCAGTCTCTTTTAGGTTGGTTTCATCTTGCCTCGCTTTCAGATCTCTTCTGTGTGCAGTTGATCTTCCTGTCTCTAAAATACTCAGAGCTTAAACATGTTGACTGTTAATGATTTAACCTATGACCTTCCACACTTTTGTATGGGTTTAGTGGTTGCCACAATAATACATAGATGGTGCCTTGGTATTGGCCCCAGTATTCAAAGGCAGTGGTTCACTGCAGTAAAGTAAAAAAAAAAATTATGGGAATTTTTAATGAGAATTTTAGTAGGTTCATGACTCTTAAAAGCAAGTGAGATGGGCAGGCTCATTCTCTCTAGACCAAAATGTATTGCACTCGTGGCAGTTTCAAATCCAGTTGATACACCAGTGCTACAGCATCCAGGCTTTTCCTCCTGTATGATGGGGATGGAGTTTTATGAAGATGCTTTTAAAATGTGTATCCTCTTGACCTAGCTGTTTCAAATTATCATAAGGTCTTGTGTCTCTGGCTGCTGAGAGTGCTCTGAGGTGTGCTGAGGGCCTGGGACTCCAGTGCTGGGAAATGGAAGGGTGCAAAGATTTCTCAGCTTTTCCCTGAGGTGCTCTGCTGCTTTTGTAATCTCTTGGATAGCAAACATTGATTAGACACATGAATTCTGGGCAGTGTTCCTTAGTATTTCCACACTTTTGTCTTTTTATTCATGCCATATTTTGGGGCATAGTGCAGTGGAATTCCACTTCAGTTGTTATTTTACTCTGTACAACAAAATATGCTACTTCTGAGAGCAGCCAGGAAGATGATCTGTTTTTTTTCTATTTTCTCCTCATTTCTCTCCTGTCTTTCCTGTTCTCTATTGTCTGCCTTCTTACTGCTTTTTTTCTTTTCATTAAATTTCTTTTTTTCCACATCTTTGAATCTTCCAGTTCTTTCCCTTCTGCCTGACCATTTGCCTTTCCCATCTACAGTTTTTCAGATGGAGTGAAGTGATTTTTTATTTTCTCTTTGAAATGTTTTCAGCCCTGCCTACAGGGTTTGAATAACAGCCTCACCCAGTTTATTTCAGGTTGCTGCTGTTTGGCAATGCTTCAAGAAGCCACAGTGGCACCAGAGCTGGTGACAAACACAGGAAAATGCAAGGTCAGGAAAGTCTTTGGCTCTGTCACATTATTCAGCAGCTGTATTTTTTGGAATATGTGCAGGGATCTAGCTCTCTGAGGCACTTCTGCGTGGACAGATGATGAGTTTATGGCATTTCTTTTGGAGTTTTAAAAATCTGTCATTTTCTGCCTTTGTCTCCATAGTATCTTTTTCTCTTTACCCACCCGTGAATTTAATAGGCAGTATTGTCATATACATCCATAGATCTGGAAACTGACCACTAATTTCTAATATTTAAAACCTTTCATGATCAGTAATCAAGCTGTGTCGTCTAAGGTTTGGGGTTTTTTGCTTTATATGATGCTCTAATTTCTCTGAAAAAGAAACGAGAAGTTTTTAGCCAGGTATTTAGCAAAGAAATTGTTGGTTATTTATTTTTTTAACTTTCCCTAACAATGACTTATCCCTGTACTGGTTTAAAGGTAAACCAGCAGGGGAAAATGAACTCAACCCAAAAGAGAGACTATAAGTCAGAATAACAATTTAATAAAATAATACAATAAGTATGATTACACAGACAAACAACTGGCTTTAACCCACAAAACCCAAATGTATAACCCAGCACCCTGGGGCATGAACAGAGTGGTGTTTGTTGGGCCCCCTGAGTCCAAAGTAAAAGGAGAGAGGAAAACCTGTTGGTGAGAGTGCTGGTGCAGTCCGGTTGAGGGTGGTGGTCTGCAGTCTTCCTCTGGATCCCACAAGTGGTTAAAAAAATTTCAGGACTCCAAGATTATATATTCTCCAGTTCAGGCAGGAATGCCCAGTACCTCCCTCAGGGCGGGGAGTTCCACAATAGGTGTGAGGACAGGGGGCACCCTCCTATCTCACAGACCTCTTAACACCCAGTTTATAGCCTGAGGAGTCAGGCTCTATGGGCAGAGGGTGCAAATAGTCTATTGACAACAGTTTCTGGGAAATGGCATGGAAGGCTATAGAGTACACAGTTTTGGGTTACACCCATCCACTCATGAACTGGTCCCAGCTGTTCTAACTAGGACAGTCCCCGAAGCAGTACAGTTTTGTACTTGTAATGGTATTGTTCAAATACCTTTCATTAGTGAAAAACTAGATGTTCTTTCTCTTTTTTTTCCCCTCCACGTTGGAATGTTTCAATGTAATCTTTATACATGTATATATTTTTATGTTCTCTATATATGTTACTCATATAACCATATCTTATATATATATCAGTTAGGAAGGTGAAACAAAGAAACACAGTGGCTGTTCGTGAGTGGACTGAAGTCCCTGGAGTACAGTGGATTAGTGGGAGGGGGAGAACCTATTACCTGGAAGGTGAATGCTCTTCCCCCCTGCCCCCGCCATGTGGCCTGATGACCCTGTAAGGAGCTCACACAGACCACCAGGGAGGGACGGACAAAAGAGGAAGTTTATTGTGGGGTAGGGGTTTATAAGGCTTTCAGGAGGATCAAAAGGGGACCAATCACAAGTTCAGGGTCACATAGAAAAAAACAATCAGGTAAAAAGTCAACAACCAATAGGAAGGGGTTAACAAGGACCAATAAGAAACACCTCAGGACACCTTCCCAGGACACTCCTGTGTGGGAGACAAGTCCCTCACAGGGGGTGTCGGGAAAAGGGAGCAATGACTCTGCAGAAAAGCAAGAGCCATTTTAAAACCTGTTTAAACCACCTTAAAAACTTCTGTTTCTATAACATTTGAGCTGTTTTCTTTTTCTTCACTAGTCCATCTCTGACAGGACTTCTTCCATCCTACATATGGCAAATCCATTGCCACACTGGAGTAATTGTTTCAACTCAGGATAAGAGCCTGTTTCCCATGAGCTATGTTGTCCAAGAGACTGAAGTTGCTGACAGTGCTCTAAGCCTATACGTGATCTTTTATCCCTTCTGGGCTTGGGCACTGGAATAGCTTGAAGATAAAACATAGTGAGGATGGAATTGATGGTTAATCTGTGTAAGGACTTAAAGGCCAGGTCTGGAGAGTTCAGAATAGACAATGTGTTGACATGACTTTCTGCAGTATTCTGCACAAGATGAAGTTTCTTATGTGTTGAAGTGAGTTATGCCTGAAAACAGCAGCCTGTTATACTGCTGGAAGACAGAACATGGCTTTATGTGTTGGGGTTGTCAATTCAGAGGATGATATCTACCTGCTGAACTTAAGCTGTAGATAATGTAGTTGATTTTAGATCAGATTTGTGAGTGGACCTTTAGAGTTAGGTAGGCATTTGACAGAATTTAAGAACCTAAGAAGGCAGGCATCAAAACTCTGAAGTTAGAAGTCTCTGAATATCCATGTAAATCCAAACTTCCATGTGTTAGTTTGCCTGATATCAAAGAATGATTTTGCTTTACTTCCCAAGCAGTTCTGTGAGGATGAAGAACTGGAGACAGTTCATTTAGATAGATGCCGGTAACTAACTGATTGATAAATAAGAGGTATCAATTTGCCTGCCAATTTGTGTTACTGTAAAATCTACCTAGTGGGTGGATTTATTAATCAATCTGTTTTATAAAGTGACTTTTAAATGACCTTATCTGTGGTATAGTTGCATAATAAAAACTGTGGACAACAAAAAAAATAGTTGCTAAGTGGTCAATCATATTATGTAGGCTCCTTTCGCATAGTCTTCCTGAGGATCTTTTTAAGAGCCTCGGAACAAAGAAAAAGGGCATCAAGTTCAAACTCTGACAGAGGGGTGACAAATAATGCAAGCTGCAAGACTGCTGAACACCCTTAGCTGCCAACCTTGATCATGTAAACAGGTCCCTGCTGCCTTGGGGGTATGGCAGAAAGCTGTTGAATTGTGTGCAGTGAGCTGCAGCTGTGGCTGCATAGGAAGGCTCAGAATTGTTTAGGTCAGAGTCCAAAATATTCTCTTAATAGATGTGGCAGGCAGTACCAGTCCCACAGTGCAATGTAGTAGCCTTTCTGCAGATGACTCCACTTGAGAAATGTGTGGGGTTTTCCCCGTAAGTAAAAAAATTTTTTTTTTTTAATATTTTTATGTATTTCTAAAAATGGTATAAATAGTATATAAACATACTTCATATATTACATAAATACAATGTGACAGATGTGTTTCACTTCATGTAGGGGGAAATGTAGTCTGAATTACATATATACTTATATCTATAAATATATATACACAATACTAAAACTGTACTATAGCAGATGTGTTTGATTTCATTTAGTAGCCTGTATGACTTTCAATAGAGTTATTTTGACAGAGGGATGAGAGGAATGAGAACAAATTTTAAATCCTGTTTAAATCCCTTCCCTTGACTTCTAAAAGAGCTGCTTTTCATTGTGTCAGTAAATTCAGATTAAGATAACTCCTTAAGGCAGATGACTTAAGTGTACCTGATTACATGTGTCTGGTAGGAGAGGAGACTGAAGCTCTTAATTTAGAAATTAAACCCATCCTTGATTTAAAGCTGAAATTTAGATTCTGGTGAAATCTCTATTTTGAGTCTTGCTTGGTGAAAAAGACCCACCAGTTAGTGTGCTCATATGACTGTTATTCAACCCTATTTTGTAGTCACACTTTTCTCAGTGGTGGTCATGTATCTGAAGCGTTTGCGATGCAAATGCAGCTTGATTGTATAATGCCATAAAATACTTGATTAGCAAGCAGTAAGAAAAATCATCCTGTTTTATGACTTCTTCAATGACTTTTATGGAAAAAAATTACATTATTTCCTGCTTTCACAGAAGCTTTCACAGTATTTCTGTTTCACTGTTTTCTGCAACTTTTTGAGGTCTGGAAAGAAAGAATTGTTCTATTCTTGACTTACTAGAGGTCAAGTCAGCTGTTTCTCACTGGAAAATGTAGTCTGTGTAGGTGGACCAAAAACTGAGGGATTACTGTTCAGAAATACAATTTGTGTTCACTTAATTCATTAATTGTTCTGCAGAAGTGAAAAAAATGAAAGATTCCTTTTCCCTCCATACCCATTTCCTGGAATGCCTAACAATCACATTTTAAATGTATTGACATGTTTTTACAGCAACAGGACTTCAGTCACTTCTATCTCTTTATGCAGTGGTTTCCTTTTAGTGTGGGCATGCACATGATTGCAGAATTGAACAGTTATTAGTCAGGTTGTTGATTATTTATGACAAGACTGTCTGAACAAACTCTTAGTAAAGCTGTTTCTTATGCTTCTTGCTTTCAGCTTGCTTTGGGATGCTGTTCTAGAAAATTATGTGCTGTGTGACCATATTTTTTACAAATTCAATATTATCAGATATGGACCACAGTCAGCAAAAATACGAAAATGAGACTGACCTTGATTGCAGTGGAGTTTGGAGTCTCTGAACTGACAACCAACTTCCCTTCTGGTTTTCTGTGTCTCTAAGTCTGATTTGTTGTGTCCATTTTCGGTATTGGTGTTTGGACTGAGTTTGGTAAGCAACACTAAATCTCCAATGAGCTAAATATTTAGTGTGCTAAGGTCTATTCAGATAGATATATTGGTCTGTAGTTCTGTACCTTCGCTAGCTGTATTTCTTGAGGCCTCATAGCAGGTAGCCAAATGAAGAGGCAAAATTTTCTACTGGCTGTTGGTGTAACTGGTGACCTTGAGTACAATGACAAACCAAGGCGTTTTTCAATATCTTGTTTCTTTAGAACTTCTTTTAGTTATCTTGTCTTTTTTCTTGCAATTACGTAGCATTGTCCCTGAAATATTGCTCATCACTAGAATGCATGAGAACGCAATCTGAAGCCATAAGATGCCACAACTGTGGAACAGTGGGAGTCTTAATCTGTTTATGACAGAAGCTGTTTGTTTCTCTGCTTTTCTCTTGTGAGTTTGTTGTTTGGTTTTGTGCTGGGTTGTTGTTGTGTTTTGTTTTTTGGGTTTTGTTTTTTTTTTGTAAAAAAGCTTTTTTAAGCATCATGATGTAAACACAGAAGCTTATTATTTACTTGCAGCAGTATGCCAGATGATCATGAAACAAGATCTAGTCTGTGCTTGGGAAGGTTTTATTCTCTCTACCTTTAAAGAGATACCCAGCAGAGATGATCCACGGGGATGTGGAGGTTTTTTGTATATATTTTTCAAGGCCAGGTGGCAAATTTCTTGATCCTGTCCCATCATAAATGCAAGATTTCATTATTAAAAGATGTTTGGCAAGGAGGGGTGAGGAGAATTAGGTCTGCTGCCATTTGAAGCTGAATTCAGGTTTTGCTTGGTTATCACGATGGCTGAATTCAGCATGAATTACGTGCCAGCTGTACAGGGCAGCCAGTTTCTGCTGGCCTGTTGGGAACCAGCTTGAAAGACATTTCGCTTTGATTCAGATGAATTCTTACTTTGCGGCAGATGAAGAGGAGAAATATTTCCCAGTGAGGTGTTACTGTGATATAGTTGTGCTGCAAGAAGAATTACCACAGGGATACCAATAAGCCTCTGAATGTCCTAGGGAACAACGGTAAGCATTGGGGCTGAAATGTTGATATTTTCCCCTTTATCTTCGCTTATTGACCCACATGGAATATATATTTAAATTTCTTTTTTTTTGTCTGAATTGGGTTGTATCGTATATTTGGTAAGCCTTAGTTTGCGTTGTACCGGATTTTACATCTTCACCATAAAATTCGCTAGGATTTTGGTCTGCCTGATGTATACAAGTGCATCCTTAACTTAAATCTATCCCTCTTGATTGTTCATTTGCTAGTTTCATCCACTTGCTACCATAAGTATCAGATATGCAATAAAACTGATCAGGACAAGCAAAGGACACTCCAAACAATAGCAGACAGTTCAGGTGTGTTTGGTCACTTCTTCTCAAATACCTTATGAAACTGTCTGTAAATGTCAGCTAAACCAAAGCTTGGAAAAAGAAAATGTGTTTTGATGGTAATTTGTGTTAAATGAAGAAGTAGTGGTGATTGACAGTAAAGAAGCAGCCTAATAACCTTAAAAGTCTTGGGGTTTCATTAATATCACTGTATCAGACCTTGATGTTAGGGTCTCAGAACACAGTGCACAGCACAAGTTGTATTTTGTGATGTGGAGCCATCATTCATGTGTTGTTCTGTGTGACTCTTTCATCTGTTTCCTTTGAAAGAGTGTGGAGTTTGTGGGGACTTTCAGAGGAAATGATCCAGAGCGACCCTGGAAATGGGGTTGCTTAATGTTTCTTATCTCCCCTTCTTCCTGATGGCTGCACTAGAAAAAAGTTTTTTAGTGTCCTTTATGTACCTTATAAAAAGCATCTTCTAATGAGTTAGACTGAATGGAGGGGCTGACAAAATCTTCATTTCAGAAATTTTAGAGACCTTGGTGGAGTCATGCCCATGATTAAATATCAAAGCCTTGGACTTAAAAGAAGTGTTTGTGAAGTCTGCATGTGATTTCTTCAGGGACAAAAAGCACATTTTGCTTGAACATCTACCTAAATCTAGTCTAGTAAGCATTAAAGTAATTTTTTACAGTTCTGGAGGTCTTGCGAAGTTCGCAGATGTGACTTAGATATAAGCAGTTTCTACAAGGGCTGATGAAGGCAGGGGAAAAAAGAAAACCAGAATTGAAAAAAAACTGTAAGCATGATTGGAGTGGCATAACTGCTGGTGTGGAGAAGGTAAGGAACCACCTAATTATTGAAGGACAGAGGTGAGATAATGTGAGCCCCTCAGCAGCTTGGGATGTGAATTTTTTACACTTGGAAGGTCAAAGTCACAGTGACAAAATATTACTAGTAAATATGTTGTTAATATTTGATGTACTGTGTAAATTACCCTAGATGTTTGGGGGAGCTGCGTAGGTTTTTATTTTGTTTTTCTTCCTGTAAAACTTGTAAATTAGCTTTACACTTTTTGAGAATACATTTGTTTGTGTGTGAGATTATTTTCTTTCTGGTTAGTCAGTTGTCAACTCTCCATCAGGGCTCTGAAGCCTAGGATAAAGATGCTCTGCATGGTCCTGTCCTATTGCTGTCTTTAGAGTGATATATAGGTATTATAACCCCTTCTTTTAGCTCACTTTGTGCTCTTATCTGCCCCAACTGGTTGTTGCAATGACAAAGTTGTAGTCTCAGCGTATTGAAAGTGTTGGAAGAAAAATGCAGAATAAAACTCGTAGTGTACTCAAAATATTTATAGTTCTTTCTAAAATTAACAGCAAACTGATTGATTTGTCATGCTCTTGGGAATGAAAATATCTGGCTCTGTGAGTTGCAATATCATCACGCTGGAAAAGGGACATAATAAATGCCTGGCTTATGAAAGACCTTTTGAATCTTGCCGGGGTAGCTGAGGTTAAGGAATGTCATAAGTAAATTTTGATGCTGGTGAGAGAAAACTTTTAACCAGTGGTGAAAATGACAGGAATTGGAAATAAGATTTTTGCATGTGTAATGTTTGACAAAAGCCTGTGACCAAAAGGTATTTACTGCTTACTCTTGTATTTTGTCAGTGTGGGTTTTTTGCTTTCTGGTTTCTACATGAAGTTCCATCAGACAGGGGATGTATAGCCTACTACAAGTGCAGCAAGAAGTTAGCTATTGCTGTTTACAGCAAAGTCATTAGAAAAAAACAAACCCAACAGGCAGCAGCTGACAATGTGATTTCCAATGGCAGAGATGTAGAGTATTAATTTAAGGAAATAATGGAGTATCTTTCCTTTTTGTGCTGTTTTTCAGACTGCTCTGCAATGACTACAGCAAGATACAGGCCTACCTGGGACTTGGTGCTTGACCCATTAGTGTCCTGCAAACTCTGCCTTGGTGAATATCCTGTGGAGCAGATGACAACAATAGCACAATGCCAATGCATCTTCTGTACCCTGGTGAGTTTGTGTTCTATATTAGGCATAAAAACCAAAACATAACTTTTATGTTTCTGCTGTGTGGGTTTCACACTGAAGTATTGATGTTGCAGTGGAAATAAATACTGTTTCTGTGTACTTGACACAAATGCTAGTGGGTAAACTTTTGTTTTCCTGTTCAAAAAATTTTTTTTACTTGGCATTGAACATACTGTATAGTTACCTCCTTAGCAAGGTTATTCATGCTTCTCTTTTCATCTCAGTGGATTGGATTTTGGTTGGCTGGATTTTGGTTGGCTGGATTTTGGTTGGCTGGATTTTGGTTGGCTGGATTTTGGTTGGCTGGATTTTGGTTGGCTGGATTTTGGTTGGCTGGATTTTGGTTGGCTGGATTTTGGTTGGCTGGATTTTGGTTGGCTGGATTTTGGTTGGCTGGATTTTGGTTGGCTGGATTTTGGTTGGCTGGATTTTGGTTGGCTGGATTTTGGTTGGCTGGATTTTGGTTGGCTGGATTTTGGTTGGCTGGATTTTGGTTGGCTGGATTTTGGTTGGCTGGATTTTGGTTGGCTGGATTTTGGTTGGCTGGATTTTGGTTGGCTGGATTTTGGTTGGCTGGATTTTGGTTGGCTGGATTTTGGTTGGCTGGATTTTGGTTGGCTGGATTTTGGTTGGCTGGATTTTGGTTGGCTGGATTTTGGTTGGCTGGATTTTGGTTGGCTGGATTTTGGTTGGCTGGATTTTGGTTGGCTGGATTTTGGTTGGCTGGATTTTGGTTGGCTGGATTTTGGTTGGCTGGATTTTGGTTGGCTGGATTTTGGTTGGCTGGATTTTGGTTGGCTGGATTTTGGTTGGCTGGATTTTGGTTGGCTGGATTTTGGTTGGCTGGATTTTGGTTGGCTGGATTTTGGTTGGCTGGATTTTGGTTGGCTGGATTTTGGATTTTTTTTTTTTTAACTTTAGAAGAGGATAGAATCTTTCAGTTGGAAAGGATTGTTCTGCAATGTTCATCAGTCCTACTACCTGATCACTTTAGGGCTCATCAAAAGTTAAAGCACAGTGTGAAAGGTGTTATCCAAACGTGTCTTAAACACCAACAGAAGGCTGCTACCCCAAACCTGTTTGTGAAACCTGTTCCAGTGTTTGGTCACCTTCTTTGTAAAGAAGTGCTTCCTAATGTCCAGTCTGAACCTTCCCTGGTGCAGCTTTGAACCATTCCTGCATGTCCTCTCACTGGATACTAGGGAGAAGAGGTCAGTACCTCCCTCTCTACTTCCCCTCCTCAGGAAGCTTTAGAGAGCAATGAGTTCACCCCCTCAGCCCCATCCTCTCCAAACAAGATAAACCTAAGGTTCTCACCTGCTCCTCACATGAATGTGCCTTCCAGCCCTTTCATCAACTTTTTTGTCCTTCTCTGGATGCATTCAGGTTCCTTCACATTCTCCTTAAATTATGGGGCCCAGAACTGCACACAGCACTCCAGGCTGCACCAATGCTGAATACAGGAGAACAATCACCTCTTTTGACCAGCTAGTGAGGCTGTTTAATGCACCCTGGAATGGGGTTTACCCTCCTGGCTGCCAGGGCTCACTGACTTGTATGGAACCTGTTGTCCCACAGCACCTCCAGATCCCTTTCTGCAGAACTGTTCTCCAGGCACTCCTCTCTGAATTTATACTTGTGTCTGGTGTTACTCAATATGAGGTGGAGAATCTGACACTTCAACTTTTTAAATTTCATATCATTAATCATAGCCCATTGCTCCAGTTTCTCTAGATCCCTTTGCAAGGTATCTTGTCCCTCAAGAGAATCAACAGCACTTCCTGGTTTTGTATCACCATCAGTCTGGCTAATGGTGCATTCAGCTCCTGCATCCAAACAGTGGATAAACATATTGAACAGAACTGACACTAGAATTGAGCTCAGAGAAAGTGCTGGTGACTGGTTGCCAGACAGAGGTAGCCCCATTCACTACAACCCTTGGAGCCCAATTCTTCACCCAGAGCACCATGTGTATACCTGTTCATCTCATGGCTGGACATCTTGTGCAGAAGGCTACTGTGAAGGACAGTATCAAAAGCCTTACTAAAATCCAGAAAAAATATGTCCACTGCCTTTCCTTCATTCACTAGGCAGCTGACCTTGTCATAGAAGGTTATCAAATTAGTTAAAACAGACTTACCCTTTGTGAACCCATATTGACTGTGCCTGATGATTGCATTATTCTTCAAAATGCCTTTCAGCAGTACCCAGTATTGCCACACACTTGTAACTACGAAAGTATTTAATGTATTATAGACTTTAATTTCACTGTATCATAGTTAGTCACATAACAGGTTTCCATTACTGTATTGTACAAATGCTTGCCTGGAATAACAAGCATATTGTCAGTTAAGTACAAAACACTGGCAAACATAAGTGTAGTATGTGACAAAGATCATCATCATCACAGTTAATGGATATTGATGGTTTATGAATAGAGGATGAAAACTAGTACTAATTTTTCTTACCTTATAATGATTTGAAATTAAAATTTTAGATCCTTAAATTTTACAGTGGGTGCAGGTACACCAAAAACTTTGTAACAATGATTCAACAGAGGAAGAGTTGGAGTATTATGAGTAAGAATATAATTTCTGGGGTACATGATGCTCAGGCTTTAATTTCCCAAGAGTTTTGACATGATGTTACAGATTCAGAAATGGGATTGAGTGACTTTTTCTTTTTTGTTAAATCTGAAAGTCCTTTTCAACAAAGTTTTTGAGTGTGTGTTCTTAATGTTCAAGATCAAGGATTTTAGTTACTTTTTAATTTTATTTTTCTTCATGAAAATACTGTCTTTTAATAATAGATTTTTTCCCTGATGGAAAAAAGAACAGTCAATAGAACAGACAATTCCAGTTTGAAAGGAGTGTTTGCTTAAACATGCAAAAGTATGTAGAATTATAGGCTTCATGAAATCTGTTCTCCGCTGTTCTAGTACTTACAGCTGAGTATTCTGTTTCTCTCTCTTGCTTGGGTGTGGAAAATACTTAAATTTCAGTTTTCAGTAGCATTTCAATGGTAGCAGAAAACCTGGGTTACCAGATACACCTTTTCATCTTCACGTGGTTCCTTCTGATGTTTGCTACTGTCACTGATCTGTTTCTTGACAGAGTATAGTAGCTGGCTCTTACTGCTCATTTGAAAGATACAACCAGTTAGAGACATTAAATATGTAACCTTTGCCAGTAATCTGTACTTAGCAGCTGACATAAGTAACCTGGCTGTTGTGACACGGGCTTTTTATTTTGAACTCTATTTGGGTGGAATCACCAACTCACTTGTATTTGGCTGTTTAAATAGTTCATTCAGCCTTGTCCTGTTTAAGGAAACTGGTGTAGTTTGTCTGCCTCGTTTGCCACTTGCTTCACTACAGTGATGTTTGAGCGCCCTGAAAAAATTATTTATCCTAAAGTGCTGCTGTAAATTAAAAGGAAATATTACTTTTGCTTTCGTTGGTGATGGTGAAGGAAGAATTAAGAATCAGTCAAATAAATGCAAGAGGCAATAACTGTAAACCTGTTACAGTTCCAACTTTCATCTGAAATCCAAGACCTTCATCTCAACCTGCAGGCTGTCCCAAAGGTAAATAAATTGCTGAAGAAAATACTCCCCTAAATCAGGCAAGATTGTTGGCAATTGTTAAGGAAAAGTGTGAGAGCTGTTCACAGATTCCTCCTCTCCTGTTCCTCTAGTGACAATTTCCAGAAACACCAAGGACATTGCAGTCTTTAGTATGAACTATGCTTTGTAAATAGCCAAACTAACATTGTTTAAAACTGACAGAAAAAAAAAACAAGCCTTTTGATTCAAAATTTTGCATGGAGTCTATGTACAGTACATCGACCACATCTATTTTGGTTTTGATTGACCAATATATAATTTTTTTTTCTGGCTGCTTGCTTTTATGTAAATGAACAGAGATAACTGATGGCTTCTCCAGGGATATGAGCAAAAGAGAAAAAGGAATGTCTGTTACAGGTGTGAGAGGTACTTTTGCTGGAGCTTTTGTCACCAGCTCTAGCCTTTCTGTCTAAATCACAGCAAGCTGAGATAGCATCAGTATGTATTACAAAAAATCTTTGAAATTAAGTACTAGTGGTATGTAGGCAGAATTTGTATCAATGTACAGGTCTCTTAATCCTATAATATTTGTATATTATAATACTCTTTCTAATCATAGAAATGCTGTAGTAAAGATCCCATGAAGAGTTGTCTCTTCCTGACACTTATACAGTAGCACAACTTTGCTATTCAGAAAAATAGAATGGGGACATTGTTTCCTTTTGCTTTCTGGCAGAGCTGTGCATGGATTGAATAGAACAGACTGCCACTCCTCTGCTGATAAGGCATAGGCACTGCAATTTCCCATAGTATTACTTTGCGATTGTGACTATTTAGTACAAATTACTCCATTTCATACTCCATTATGGCTTTTATCATTATGATCGTTAATGTGCACACAGTGCTGTGAGCCCTCAAGTTTTGTGTATCTCATCCATTAGGAATGTTACAAGAATGTATTTGCTCTGGCACCTCAAGCAAATCCTTGTTGGATTGCTCAAGGTACCAGAGGAACAAAAGTCTAGAGAGTAGAAAGAAAACAAGCGATCTGCTGATGGCTTTTAGTTTTTCTGAGTATTATCGAGAGGCAGACTACTATCTCTCTTCTGGAATCATGTCAACAACAGGACTAATCTTAAGTGTGCTCATCTAATTCTGGACCAAAACACTTAAATAGCTTACTTTTTATTAAATAGCACACAGTACATAGCTAGTAACTTAAATTTTAAGATAGTTGCTTAACAGTTGCTTGCCCCAGCAGAAGCAATTGATTGTACATGTTTTCTTCAGAAAACTTTCCTCATAACACTTATAGAAGGAGAGTAAAGCAGAGAACACTGCTTTTTTCTATTTTTTATTAGTTACTGCACTAAATTTTTTCACTAATTACTTAGCCTTTTCTTTTTTGAAGGGTTAGCAGGAGATAAGGAGGGAGCAATTTTAGTCGACTTAATGTCTGAAATTCTAATTATTTTGTAATCTATGATGAAATCCTCATGTGTCTTAAAGGATAGGATGTTTCCTTGATGTGTTACCAATTGTATTTGGGCTAAAGTTACAACAGGTTTTTGTTCTAGTTGATATTCTTGCGTTTAAGCAGTTAGTTGCTTGACTGTGTTCCAATTCAGATTTACATGTACATCTGTGTATATAAATACTATATAATTTATATATATAGAAGCATACACGTAGATCTGTCAGTGTGTTGCAAGTACCGTGATGGCACTATTACTCAAGACATGCTAAACTCCTTTTGACCTCACATTAGATTGCTCAATTCCCTTCAAGGTATTATGCAGTGCTGATCATTCTGGTTCTGGAGGATTCATTGCTTACTTTTCTCAAATTTAAAAAGAAAATCAGTCAAGTAGGTAGTCCAGGCAAGAAAACATCTAGAAGAAATATGAAGCCTAACAGAAAACTTGTCTTTAATGGAAAAGTTTATTTTGATTGCTCATTTGCAGTTCACCTTTTTACTGATGGAAGGAGAAACTGTTGTTCAGATGTGTGAGAGGGCCTACAATCAGAAAGAAAATAACAAAACTAATGTTAAGACCTACCTTCTGCTGCTTGTTTGTGTTTTCTTGTTGACCAGATGTGCACATGTGGATCAACTTTGTGGTGTTTGAAACTAGCACTGCTTAGTAGATACTCATACTTGGATTCTTACTCCTTAGACTCTACCTTAAGCCCTTGAGGCAAATGGTCAATCTTACTTGGACCTTTAGGTGTCCCGTGGTTTGATGTATTCTATCTCAAGTAGCATGGCAGCAGGATAGTGACAAACTCCTGCTTTCACTAGTCCTTTTTAAACAGGAATACTGAATTTGCCTAATCGTGACTGTTCATACATATCTGCTTAATTCTAATCATTCCCCTCTTTGAGCCTCCTCGTAGACTGAAGATCAGCAAAGCAAATATTATCCTGCCTATAACCGGCATCAGGAATCCCTTTTTTTTTTTTTTTTTTTCTTCTTCTTGTTATGCTTGACTGGAAGCACATAGAGCTTCTCTGAGTTAAATGACAGGAAAAGGCATGATTTAGTTAGTGTTATCCCTCACTCCAAATGAGGCAGATTCAGCTTCTCTTTCCCCTGGGGCAAGGCAAACAGAGCAGTGTGGATGGGAACAGGTGGGCTTGGCTGCCTTCCTGATCCTGGATGGTTTGTGTCTGCTTGCCAAGGGAAACCTGCCTCAGCAGGGCAGCACTGTAGTGGGACCAGGCCTTGCCTCTACCAAAGGAGATGGCCTACATGCTTGGAAACAGGAGGGGGGAAAACCTAATGGCTTGTGAGGTTTTACAGAATTCTGAGTCCTCCTTAGTAGCTGTAATGTTTCCCTATTTCCTACTAGCTGCTGGCAAAGGTTACAGCTTGCTGCTTTTTCTCACTTACCCCAACCTTAGCAGAGAACTGATACTAATCTTGACGCATGATGTGGCAGTAGAGGCTTCATGGTTAGAGGTCATTATGTGTTTGCATAGCAATTCACGTGGCTGGCTGAGTTCTGACTTGTCTTTAGGTGCTATGATGACAGAACTTCCTGCTTGAATAATAAACTTACCTGTTTACAGAGTAATGTGCATTTGTGAACTGCAGAACCCTGAGTGAAAACTAAACTTGATCCAGAGCCTTCAGCTTTCCTCTCCTATGTTACATTACTAAGTAAGATTAACATTATCTGTCCTTCATAAGCGTGTTGGGGAAATTAGTTCACTTTTGTTTGCAGTGTTTTGCATGTGAAAAAGGAAGGTCCTTTGTTTGCTGCAGGTGTATTGTCCTCCCATTAGAACTATTAATTTTGTTCTGAAATAGAATAAACTTTTCTCAAACATAAGTAAAGACTTAATTATTTGTTGGTGGTTTTGCCTCCTGAATATTTAAGTTTCATCCAACATATGTTTGCGTTTTGAAAACAAGTTTATTTTTGTAAAGTTTACTCTGTGTGTTTTTATGAATTTCAGTCCTGAATAGGTGAGAACAAGCAGCTTATGCAGGGAAATGGAGGGGTAAAAATCCAACATGAAAGAAGTTTACACATACATCCACTTGAACTACCTATTGTAAGATGAAGATATGCACAAATTAAAAGATATTATCCTTGTCTCACTTGGTCATTTTCTACTGTCTACTATGATTGATTTCTCTGA
This sequence comes from Chiroxiphia lanceolata, assembly GCF_009829145.1. Taxonomy (NCBI): domain Eukaryota; kingdom Metazoa; phylum Chordata; class Aves; order Passeriformes; family Pipridae; genus Chiroxiphia; species Chiroxiphia lanceolata. Next base: position 100,177,790 of record NC_045639.1, read on the forward strand.
AGAAAAATTGTTCGTCTTCTGTATATTTTACAGTACACAGTCATAAATAAATATGTATATAAAAAACAGCCCCACTACTTCAAAGGTTAGGCTGCTGTAAGTCTACCTTCCCTTTAAGATATTCAACTGGGAAAAGGCACTTGTTTTCCAGTGCATTTGTTTCTGGATGCTTGGTCCTGCTTGTGATTTGTGCAGCCATTGATTGCTGTGTCTCACAGGATGTTTGCCATATCCTAATATTTCTTGAGCTGAAGTAGTTATCAGGGCTCTTCTTGCTGCATTCTTGAAACATATGTTTCTTCTCACCTTCCTTTCATCATTTGTTGACTCCATAGCCTGATGCTGCCACTTCCCTGTGCTCATACTGGCAGTTAGTCTTACACGGAGGGGTTGGAGGCTGGATTCAGTCAAGAAGGGTGATGCCCCTCATCTCTATTATAAATATTTTGTCTGAGTTATTGTTTGCATCAGTTAAGCAGTGTGTACCAGGGACTGCTGTGATATTTGAGTGTACTCTCAAAGCCTTTGGACAGAGATAGAACCAAAGCAACAAAATTGCTCTGCTGCCCACGGGATGAATCATCAGCCATTGTTGCACTAACCCACAGTGACATATACAGTGACTGAGTCCCTGCTCCTGCCAGGATGCTGGCCAATTCCCATCCTGAGATTGCACCATGGATGGGAGCACAGGGATTTCTGAACAAGAAAATTTTTACAGCTCAGGAAAGGATGTTCAGATGGTTTGTCCTCAGACATGGAAGCACATAGGTTGTTTATCTTTCCCAGCCATCATCCTGTTTGGCCATCATCCACAGGCAAGATGATGTGATTGCATTTAGACTAACAATATAGTCTGTAACAGAGCTACAGAACAGCTGGTGCAGTCTTTAAAAATTGACAGCATGATGGGAGAAAGAGGCATTTACCCTTGGCAATTTTGAACAAAAAGGTGTCTTTTAAAAAAAAGTCCAAGTATTGGGCAGGCAGAGGCAAGAAGGCTGTCAAACAGAGGTTTTTCAAATTGTTTGCCTCTTGGGGTAAAGCATTTATTAGCTGTGATGTTACCTATATCTGGTCCTGGCCAAGGTCTCTTGGTGTGTACATTCTTGTTCGCAGCACAGGGCACTAAATATTTTCCTGTTGCAGAGCTCTGGATCACCTTGCAGGTGCTCTTCTGGGAGTCAGGGTTTGGTGTGCTTGTGTAGCAGAACTTTTGTCTCTGTAACAAAACAAAGGATATAAAGAATAAACATGTTAGACTGTTCTCTGTTACTGCTTTCAGATTGGTAGATTTGAAGTACTGCATGTCAAGATAAGTGACTGTTTCTTCCTGTGATTTATTCTTAAGGATGATGAATCAGCTGCAGGGTTAATAAAAATTGGAATTTTAATAGTGAAGATTTCTTTGATGGTAGAGTATTGTCTGTGAGAAGACGTCTATAGAAATGGAAATTCTTTAAGTTCAAAGTATTACTGCAAATATTAAACATCTCTAGTGTACATCTGTCTCTGGTCTAGGTGGTTTGTGGAGTTGGATAGAGCTTGTGCTTGTGGGTTTGGTCAGTATAGTTGACAGATTATCTAATAGAGGAAAAAATCACTCCCACAGTCATGCATATGCTTCAAACAGATCTCTGATTGTGTGTGTAGATATTTTCTCATAAATCACTTGTCAACTAAGTAGGATTAGGGTGATATTAAAAAGCTAGATTGGAGATCTGATGTAGAGAATTGTGCACACTGGAGCAGCAACACAGGAGTGATTCCAAGTTGAGCCTGTTATTAAACAACAATAGATTTGAGACAGGATTGTAAGTACTTAACACAAAGAGGCCATGTAGTAAGATTGAAAAAAGCTTAAAAGCTCTCCAAGAAATCTACCTTTTCTCTCACAGGTTTTCTTCCACGGAAATCTGTCAGAAAGTAGTTTTCTTTTTCTATGAAACATTAAGCTTAAAATAAGATGATTCCTATGACTGGAGTGCTGGAATGGAAGCATACAGGCTCTTGAGGAAGAACAGGCAGAGGAGATGAGGTGGGGGTGTCAGTTACCCTGTATGTCAGTAACCAGCTGTGGAGCTCTGCTTGAGGATGAACGAGGAGCCAACCCAGAGCTTATGGGTCAGAATTAAAGGGAAGGCTGGGACAGGTAACTTTATATAATGGGGTCTGTTACAAGGAACCTGACCAGGAGGCCTTACAAGAAAGTTAGAGGGACTTTTAACAAGGGCATGTAGTGATTGGACAAGGGGAAATGGCTTCAGACTGTAAGAGGGTAGGTTTAGATACTAAGTAAAGAATTCTGTGAGGGTGGTGAAGCACTGGAACAGGTTACCCAGAGAAGTTGTGGATGTCCCATCCCTGGAAGTGTTCAAGGCCAGTTTGGATGGACCTCTGAGCAACCTAGTCTAGTAGAAAGTGTCCCTGCCTATGGCAGGGGGTTTGGAACTAGATGATCTCTAAGGTCTGTCCCATCCCGAGCCATTCTATGATTTGTCTTATTGCCAGATGAACTATTGCTTTAAGAAGCATATGAAAGTTATATGTGGCTACAAGAATCTCTTTTTCAGGAATAGGGAAGGTCAAGCCTTACTTCTCTCTTCAGAGAACACACCAGATGTAGGCTGCTTAATTTAAGGGAGTTTTTCTTCTTGGAATTGTTCAGCTTTGTCAAAATGGAAAATATTTCTAGATGATGATGTTTTATTCAAGTAAAAGCTCTCTACCAGAGTGAGTTTGCTGTTTGGACAAAAGGGAGGGAAGCTATTATTCCAAGAGTATTAGTCTTCACCTGAGACACGGACACCCAAATTGATCTGATTTTTTTTTTTTGTAGTTACAGAAATTCACTCACTCTTACACACTCTCACCCCCAGCCCCATTGAGTATCACAGACTGCATCACTATGTACTATCCTAATCTGAAGCTAAAATAGGGCATTACATCTCATTACCTGAAACCTTTACAGGCAATATGTCTACTGGTATAAACACCTATTCACCAGACTGACTGCAGAATTGGCTTAGTGGAATTAGCTCAGAGCGGTGGAATAACTGGTATTGCACTGCCTTATGGCAAGAGAAGATATCACCTTCTGGGTAGTCATTTTAAAGTAATGTAAAGAAAAACTCCTGGTATGCAGAGCATAAAAGTATTACAAAATACTATCAAAAGTAGTTGTTGTGGTAATTTTGTTCATCTGTGTATCCTCATCACATGAATTTTTGAGCTTTGACTTAGTGTCCTATTAGCTCAAGAATGACCCATAGAACCAAACTGTAGATTTGTAGCTAGAAGACACTGCTAAGTAAGTGCTACTCACTCAATATCCCTTCATATTCTTCATATTCTTTCCTAGAATGTAAGGCTCAAAGGTATCTTTACATTCACATAGTCTGATGTCACTTGTAATATGAATCACAAAATACCAGCTGGCGTTTTCTGGTTCTTCACGTGGTTGAATGCAAGTTTATTTATATATGTATGTATATTTTTAGAAGTTCACTTAATGCTGGTTTGATACAGAATTTTAGACTAGCAGCTTAGTCTACATACTAATAATCATCCTACTTGAAAACATTTTCTTGATCAGTTTGAACTTTAAAGAAATCTCCCTTGTTAAAAATGCATGTCAGTCCTTCCTTGTGTTCCTGAAGTGCAGTGCAAACTGTTAGTAGTTGTCTACCCAAAGTGCGGGGTTATTTACCTGGTTAATCTTTGTGTACAGTAGCAACTTCCTTTGCTTATCTTCAATATTTACCATTACCAAATGCATTGTAAAAAACTATTTTCCTTTTCTTTTTAGAAGTTGGTAAAAACTGCATTTCTTCTTTTTATTTCTTCATTTTTTCTCCTTTCAATTTTATCTCTGTGTGTGTGGCTTTTTAAAAATGTTTTATCAACACCAGCATGTGATGATTCCGCATGTAGTGCACATTTCATTTGGGAATGACTGTGGCCTAGTGCCAGCACTAAAATACATTTGAAGTTTTAAGAAATAAATCAAATGATATGATATACTTGGCTCTGCAATCCTGTCATGCTTTTTTGGCTTTTCCAAATCCATTGACTTATTTATAAAATTTCCCATATGACTTGGCACTTGAATCTGCAGCATTAATGTAGTCAGAAGTCTGCATTCTGACCAAATCCACCTAGCAGCTGTTAAGAAAATAATACAGGATAATATTTTTGCCCACCTAACTTGCAAATTAAAGATGACATCTTGAAAAGCCGTTTCTCATTTGCTGCAATAGTAGCAATAACGTGTTCTTAACAGTAAATTTATGACTTTCCAGAAACATCTTCAAGTGTTTTTAATTATATGCATTTTGTATTGTAAAATGACCTTTAGGCACCAAGTGAATACATTTTTTTTTTTTTTTTTTTTTGTGTCAAAGTAGATGGTGGATAAGTGTTGCCCCATGTGGAAATAATGAAAGCCAGATTCCTTCTTAGGAATTAGGATGGGGTTTATTTGAGATTTGATGTCAGGAGAAAAAAGTCAAAGCACCATCATCAGAAGTAAGCATGATTGTTCCTGGAATTCTTCTGGAAAAAAAATTGAAAGCCGGAAATTTTAATTCTTTATATATATAAATTTTGCTGTGGCCTGTGCAGGTTTGTTAGAGCTAAGTGCAACAGAGCAAGACTGTGTTATGGTTTGGAAATTAGGTAAAAAATAACTGTTTTGATTCTCGTAGTATATTTTGATCTTCATAGCATTAGACAAAAAGATATGCTCTAAAACAGCAGCATGTAGTGGTCACTGAACATACCTTTCTGTGTGATGCAATCCTTGATCTATAAAGGTTAGAAGTACAGCACATCTTGCAGAGCTTTAAATACTAAACTGTGTTTGGCAGCTTCAGAAAGGAAATCATTCCTTTACTAGCCATCTGTCTCTGAGGCAAAACCAAAAGTATTCCCAACTTATATAGGCAGCTTATTGTAAACTGCTGCTGAGTTGGGCTCTCAGTTTACCTTTGTGAGGTAAGAATGGATCTGGGTCAAAACTCCTCAAAAGTGGTTGTGCTCCTGCCCTTGGCATGTGGACAACAAGTGACAGTAGAATTCTTGAATTACCAAGTGAAAGTTATCCACATACCAGAAAGGGCAACAGTGATGGATGGAGGACAGAGCAGAGATGCACAGGGAAAATACAGGGGTGATGCTCAGGGGAGCTAACCACTCTCTTCTGACTGATCTTAGCAGCATCTGGGGCACTGGATGCATCTTGACCTGTACTTTACATAGTTTTTATAAAAAGTTTTATTTATAGGTTATATATATATTATATATATATGGTGTATGTAACCTGTATATGGTTTATATGTAACACATGTTGTGCAGTGCTTTACTTTTCTTTGTCTATGGGAAATTACCAGAGTTAAATGGCAGTTTTCATTGCCTGTCTAACATTCATGACATTGCAAAATGAAATGTTATAGATAATAAATAGATAAATAATAAGATAATAAATAAAAATATAGATAATAAATAGATAAAAAATAGATGTGTATCCTTAAGGAACCCAAACAACATTACCAGTGTCCTGGGGTACCACCATATAATAACTGTTTTCCTCTCCTGAATTGTTTGATATGCTGAGAGAATGCATGCTGGATAGAAATCTAAGCTACTCCAGTTACCTCCTTGCTTGTTACAACTGCAGCATAAACCAGAATAAACTGGCTAGAGATTGTTATGCATAAAGCAGAAATGCAAATAAAAAAAAATCAGGTTTAGAGTACCTTCAAGTGTGATTTACTTAAATAATATTTAGTTATTTAATTACTTACACTCCCACATTTTTCTTCATGCTGTACAGTACTTTATTGCCTTACTGGGAAGGCTATGAAGATACTTTCTTCCAGCATGGAATCAACTACAAGTTACACAGAAAATGAGCAACAATTTATTTATCATCCTATTGTAGTTGTTTTGCAATGAACTTTTCATAGTGTATAATTGAGTACTAATCCTAGTGTTGTTTGAGCATTTCTGGTAAAGTGGCACGTGTTGCATCGGCTTCTCTTTCAACTACTGTGGATTACTCTTTCTCCACTTAAAAAAATCTCTGGAGTGAGGAAGTCTTGAGTGGACAGAGTGTTTTATCCTCTGCCTATTTTACAGCAAGATTTTGCGGCCTTAAGACAGTTCCCAGAGGGTGAAGCATGAGAAGTGCACTTGACTGTACTGACATTGAGGCTGTACTGGCAGGGACCAGTACCATATCAGGGGAAGGGGAAGGCCATGGACACTGCTCGTGACAGGGATGAACTGTGTCATTTCTTGGAAGATGTAAGCGAAGAAAGGGAAGCAAATTGAATAGGCTTTGGCAATGCTCCCAAACAGGTTGAGGAGGAGAATTAGCCACATTAATGATTAATGATTGCAAAGCTCATTCAGCTCGAAAAGTACTTTCTATAAGTGCTAAGTGCTGGCATTAAAAATGCATGCATTTTCATTTTAATCCACACTTGGCGTCTGCAAATGGAGAGGAAAGGGAAGAGCCAGCAGTGTCATTATAGCAGCACTAATACCCCACTACAGCTGAAATTACAGTTTGTCAAGGCACACAACCTGGGATCTGGGTCTTGCAGAGCTCAGCCTGTGGTGATTGCTGCCCGTGGTTCTCTTCAACTGCTCCACCAGCTGCCTTGAAGAGCTTAAAATGAAGGCTTGGAAACCTGCAAATCAAACATTTACTAAGTGAACAGTTGTCCTTATTAAGTCCCTATTGAAAGACATAAACTATAGTCTGTTACATATGGATTTCTCTGCCCAATTAAAAATTTTTAAGGTGTCAGTTTTCTGTCTCCTTTCTTTTTCAAAAAATAGACCTGTTTTCTCTACTGAGTGGGAGACACAAGGAAGAGGGACTCTAACAGAAATTATTTGTTGTGCTATCAAGGTGGTGGCATGTTGCTACCAGAAAAGCTGTGGACCAGAGCAGCAAAGACTGCGTGGGCAGGAAGTTAAGTTTTTGCTGCAATCAAGCTGTGAGCTCTAAAACCGAGAATGTTGTGTTAATACAGGTCTCTGAAAGGAGCTGAATAGACAAATCAAGAGGCAGAAGAGAAAAATAGGCTCAAAGTCTGGACCTTAACAGCTACAAGCTGCATGCTTGAGAGTTAGGCTAAAAGGTGCTCACTGATGGCGTGGTTGGAAGGAAGAAACAGTTTTGTGCTCTGATGTGCAGTTAGGCACGCCAGCCTTGGCAAGGTCAGTGCAGCCCTTTGCCTTCCTAGGCTGGTGGTGAGTCAGCAGCTGCGTACGTTTTGCAAGTGCTTTGTGGAAATGGTAACTGAAGTCCCTGTTTTGCCAGTTTGCTGCAGAGTATGTAATTGTTCTTGCCTCCTACACAGCTGGATGCTGAGCTTGTTTCATATCTTCATTTCACTCTGCTGTTGGTCTAGCCTTTCTCTTTATTCAAACATCTGGTAACAGAGAGTTAGGGGACTCCTGTAGTTGATTTACCACTGCCAGCTGAGCTCACAAGCAGGGTGAGAACACTGTGGGGTGACCAATCTGCTGGGAAGCAGACCCTGGTTTGCTCTTTCTGTGTAATGTTGGGCTGGTGGAAGTTGTAGAGAGAAGAGTCTCTGTCTCTATCATTCCCTTGCCTTCCCAGCAGACACTTATGCATTAGCTCTCACCTTCATGTGGGAAGGGTGGAGGTGGAAGGGGGTTGTTGCTCTTCAAGAATAACAAGGTTTGGTCTTAATTTGCCCTTGGTCAAAAATACGCCTTTTTCTTATCTGTTTTGTTGACAACCGCGCTGTGCGCTGCTGTGTTAGAGGCTACATGTTCAGTTATGACTTAGGTAAAACACTGTGGTTGCTAGGGGAGAAAAGTATTAGTATTACCAATATTTATTATTCAGTCCCCATGGAAACTGTAGTTCTTTGGGGAGTCCTAATTCTCACATTTTTCCTTCCTATGGAAAAGATATCTCTTTAACCGTGAAGTTCACATATTATTTTCTAGAACAATGAAGGCAAGATACACAACTCCCTTTATGCTCTGATATGCTTGACAGATGTTTGTCTTTGAGTGGTTATTGGGAGTTACTGCTTACTAAGCTATGTTGTGGCTTCCAGTCACAAGGATTTTTGAAATGTCTAATTTTATCATGATGATGTTTCATTATTTTTTCCCTTTGTCTTTGCTCCCTGTTCGATTTGTCCTTTTCCCCATTATTGTTATTTTTTTAATTTGCGGCATATTTGAATTTGATGAAGAGTTATTTGGTTAACAGTTGGACTTGGTGATCTTAGGGGTCTTTTCCAACTCAAGTGATTCTATGATTTGATGGGGAAATGAACTTTACTGTTTTCTGCTTAAAGGTATAACTGTAGCAAAAGCTGTAAAGCCCATGGCTGTAAAAGGGACACCATAGTACCTGTTTTTGCAAAGTTTGAGTTCTTCCAGTTTTCAGAGGAAAGCTGTTAAAATACTGAGTGATTTATTCTTGATGGGATAGTGAACTCAGTCTTTGGCTGTCTTACAGTGCCTAAAACAGTATGTGGAACTGTTAATCAAAGAAGGTCTAGAAACAGCAATCAGCTGCCCTGATGCTGCCTGCCCAAAGCGAGGTCATCTGCAAGAAAATGAGGTAGGTACACTGTTACTGCAAATGGAGTGTTTTCTTTTCTTTACAGGATGTTTAAATGTGTCTTGCTCTTTATGTTATAGCTTCCATTGTTAACAAGACATTGTTTTAATAATTCATCAAAGGTCAAATATTTTATCTTCATTTGTTTAAAATTAGTTAGATTATCGCTGCTCCTAATTGGAAATTTGTCTTTGTTTTACTTCCTTCAACAGATTGAGTGCATGGTTGCATCAGAAATCATGCAAAGATATAAGAAGCTGCAGTTTGAAAGAGGTAACACATATAACACTACCCATTGAAGGCTGTGAGAATGGTATCATTCCAGAACAATCCTATAAATCAGAATCAGTCTCTGCACGTGTTCATGCAGTAGCATTGTACATTAATTGTTTGGTCATCATAAAAAAAGAAAAAATCAAAACCAAAACCCAAGAAGTAGTTGTTTCTGTTCTTGCCTGTGTGATTCCCAGAACTACAACACTCTGGCAATAAACAAAGGAAAGAAAATTGCTATGTATTATATTGCTATATAACTAAGGGAGGGAGTGACTTCTATTTTGAGCTTTGCTGTTTAAGTTGACTACTAGTACTGTAGGGGCTGGAGAGGTAGACTGACCTCTTTCACAGTCAGCATTATCTCCTGGGATGGCATCTGGTGCAGAATTACCAAGCAGTTCTATGTGTAGTGTGTAATGATATAAGCATTAATAAGGTTTGTGTTAAGCTGACTGCGTGCCTATCAGGATGTGGAATGGTGTGGTCATAGAGAACTTAAGGTTTTACTGAGGGCAGGATCCAGCCTAGAAACCACTGAAGTAATTTAATTTTTTATTTATTTAGTTAATTATTTATATTGTCTTCAGTGGGCTTTGAAACGTGAAATGACTTACCTGTAAGGAGCCTTCAAGAAAGAGATGGAACTCTGCGAGAGTCTTATGCCATTATTAATCATGTCGTCACATTAGAGAAGAGGCCAACTTGAAATAAGAATCCTAATGGGCAGGACACTGTAAAAACACTTTCTAATGGGTTTTACCTCCATAGTATATGCTGTGCTTAATTTGAAGTACATCTGAAAAGAAAAAAATCTCATTCTCAGAACAGGTTTAGTTCAGTGAATGAAAGTGGGCAATTAATTCGGACTTGTGAAGCTCACTTTAGTTTGGTGTCTTTAGTTTGGAAAACAGGCCAGGTTTATGTCTAAGTGGGTAGCATAAATTAAAGGGCTCCTTTTGAAAACTTGTGTCTTCAAAAGCCCTGCCAGCCAACCTCAGCTGGAATGCACTGTTGTGGAAGGCCAGTCTTGTATCCGCCTTTGAATTTTGTTCTTTTATGTCCCTTTGCAGAAGTGCTTTTGGATCCATGCCGGACTTGGTGTCCATCCTCTACTTGCCAGGCAGTTTGCCAACTCCAGGAATCAAGCCCACAAGACCCCCAACTGGTCCAGTGCAAAGTGTGTGACATTGAGTTCTGCTCTGCTTGCAAATCTAATTGGCATCCAGGTCAGGGCTGTCAAGAGAACATGCCAATCTCTTTTCTTCCAGGAGAAACAAGGTAAAGTATTGCAAAAGATCAAGTATTTAGAAACTAAACACTCAATTATTGAACAAATCGGATTATGAATAGTAAAGAGGCATTTTCCTGATGTTTTGTTCTAAAGCTGTTTCCTTTTCTTAGTCGTTCCTGTTCTTTTAATGCCATATTCCAAAACTGAATAGCTCTTGGCAGCCTTGTTCTTTGCCACCATTCCCAGCAAAGCACAAAGGAGCTGCTTGGGCCTTTGGCCTTTTGCCCCAGTGGGAAAATATGACATCCAGGCAGCTCATGAGCTTCCTTGAAAGAAGATCTTGTTACTGCTGCTCTCCTGGACAATGTGCGGGTCAGTAACATCATGCCAGACAGTGATTTTTAGGATGCCCTGTCAGTCATCCTAACTGCTGCACATTTGGCCCATGATCTTAAGTTTTTTTTCAAGCAGTTTCCCATGGCGTACTGCAGCCACTGAATAAGAAAGGCTGTTGTGCATGTGTTCCACTTCATGTTTGGGCTTTTTCAAAGATTGTATCACAGGTCAAGACATCAATGAAGCCCTGCCCAGCCTTGGACTTAGTTACTCCTAACTTGTCTTCTTTCAAGCTCTGCTGTAACAGATGACTAGCTAGGATGCTGTCATGACAAGTGATCAAATGATCAAATATACTAACTTATACACATGCTTTTGTGAGTGCTTGACAAGAACTGAAGCTCGCTATATTTCATGGCAAGGTAAAAAATGTCATCTATTTTTGCTTAGTCTTTTTGTTGCTCTTAGTTAATTGTTTCACGCTTTATTTTTCACTCCACTGAGTAAAAGTTGATTTTTTTCATTATTTTGGAGCATAATGGGCCGGTAGCAACTTGTGCTACAATGCATTTGGAGTTTCATATGCATTTTATGGATGCAAAGCAGTTTTCTGCAATACAGTTGCTCCTAGTATAATTAATTAGTGTATGTCCTTTTATCCTGCTGTTGGGTAAACCAATCAATCAAGTGTCAGTCCTGTTTTCCAGCAAACTGTTGATTACCCATCAGTTATTCTTGTATCTCCACTGGCAGTTGCTGCAGGAATTGTCATTTCTCAAGGTACATTTTAGTTATTAGTGTGCATAAAACCTGCATACAGTAGGAAGCTCCCCAAGGGAAATAAATGTTCTTCCAGTGTTTTGACATTCCTCTGTGTTCTGTTCACTATATGAGGGGACACCTGTGGTTTTGCACAGTTGTGCAAGACGAGTCGATACTGATCCTAACTCATGAACAGTGACTTGTTAGAACTGTGTCAACAGGGACAGAGATAACTCTGGAAGGATGACATGCCCCCAGAACCTTATGGTTCTTTATTTGGAGGGAAATTCCTAGGGAGGATCCTCAAGGAGGGCAGAGATAAGTAATCTCTCCCTGGTGCCCAATCCAAAGGAATATGGTCTGGTCTTATTGTGCAATCAAGGGATTGTTCCCTTTTCTGAGAAAGAAGGGAGAAAAAAGGAAAATGACCTAGAGGTACAAAACATTTAGATGTGACCTAGCTGCTCATCT